>NW_024583196.1:69268-70926 GCF_018398535.1 Haplochromis burtoni | reverse complement strand
CATGAATCCACATGGTAGGATTTGTAAAGAATTTATTCGTAAATCAGGGTGGAAAATAAGTATTTGGTCAATAACAAAAATACAACTCAATAATTTGTAACATAACCTTTGTTGGCAATAACAGAGGTCAAACGTTTACTATAGGTCTTTACCAGGTTTGCACACAGGTTAAGATACTTTAAGTGACCTATTTGGGTTTAAAAATTGTACTGATATCTGGAAGGCAAAAGAGCATCAGGCAGGAAATCTATGGAGCAGTCATCCTGATAACCTCAGCCACATCCCTCTTACTTTGTTTAAGAGTATTTTATTCACTTAGTACCACATGACTGTGGCCTTGTGTTATACCCACTCTGCTGCAGTGATGCTGCAGTCAAACACAAACATTGTGATTAGACATTCAAGAAGAGCCTCTTAAAGATACTCTGTGTCTCTTGACCTAAACATATAATCTGGTTAAATCCGATTTATGTTCATTAATGCCCCCAGTGTAAATTAAAGTAATAAATTGGTTACTGATTAATTACAGAAGTACGTTGGTGACCATAAAGATGTAAGCCTTTGACCATCGGGATAAAATGTGGTTGGAAAACTTAACAATCATTGATAAAGATTCATCAGTAGCTCGAGCAAGACCAAATTGTTCAGTTTGCCTTTTTGCTCCTTTTTGCAGGTCACTTTCACCATGTGACAAAAACAACTCCCCACTGTACACACTCAAGCCACCAACAACTTTCTAAATCCTCGATAAAAATCTGACAGGTTGCAATGATGCTCCAAATAACTTTTTGTAAAAGAAATACACAGAAAATATTGTGAAAATTGGTTTATTTTATATCTCCTAGTTTTAACTGAAGAGATAAAAACATGTATGAAATATCACAAACTGCAGTATTGTATAAATGCTTACATCCTGCTGATGCAATGGAGACATCTTCTAGTGACGGTGTACATCCGTGTGTGTGTGAGGAGGTTCCTAAACTCACTGACATAGAAATGGATGTCCACAACTCCCTCTGTGCAGGCGGGGTCAGGACCCTCCTCACGTTGGGTGAAGAGGGGTGGTGCTGGGGCCGGTCAGATATAAAGTGCTGAGAGTGGATCTTTGGTCCTCTGTGCAGCTCTGTCCACTCTCAGCTGTTCCAGGATTGCTAAAGACACTGCCCTGCAAAGCAATAACACAAGAAAGTTGTCATTTGAACACAAAACAGATTTTCATTGTTGGTAGTTGCAGTATGTTGTTAAACACAATTTAAATCCAACATACACACATGAAAACTATAAATAAACTTAAACCTACAGTGCTGCTGACATCAAACCATGATTTATACCAACTACTGGAAGAATTTAGTCTTCAAGACAGTTTTTAGTCAATGTGAGGTGATAACTTACATAGTTCGAAAACAGCACCACTCTCCAGTTTGTCCTTTGGTCATCCATCCTTCTCATCAGGTCATGGTAAGGCTGTCGTCTGGGTGGGGTGTTGAGTGTCTGAAGTGCTGAATGCTGGGAGATGAAAAGTGTAAAGCAGCTTTATTGAATTTAAAGACAAAAAATAAAAATATGAATTCACAGATCACTGATTTGTTAAATTTACTTTTCTTCTCATGTGTTTTTATCTGACCTCTGATCCCTTAGCCACAGGCTATACCTTATGT
>NW_024583196.1:67100-68217 GCF_018398535.1 Haplochromis burtoni | reverse complement strand
CTTTGAGGGGTCCCGAAAAGCACTATATAAATGCAATCCATTATTATTATCATTATAAGAGCATTAACCGCACTGATACCATGTAAAATTCGCACACTGTAAATCACCTGTGTTCTTAGTCAATGGTGGCTTGTACAGCATCCCCCATACAGGTGTCACATCAAAACCAACCTTAAAATGTTCTCTCCAAGGCGTATGATTTTTACCTTTTAACTTTATTCCAGGAGCTTTACCATTTTCCATACTCGACAAAGCTTCCTGCAGTTCTTGCAGACTTGAGGCAGGCTCCAACACGATACTGTCTTGCTCTGAGACCTCTGGCAAGTTACTGAGAAACTCTTCACTAGCCACGGAATCTTCTCTAAACTGACATACAGCTTTGAAAAATAATCAGCAGCCTTTTTCTGTAATCCAGTGGGTTCTGTCAGCTCTTTCCCATCCTCAGATTGAATACAGTGAATACGGTGATTCTGTCCATTGTTTTTTTCCAAACTAAAGAAGAATTTTGAGGGAGCATCCATTTCAGCAACATTTGAAAACATGAATGGACCAGGGCGGCCTGTGCTCTAAACCCTAGCACATCACCCAAAACAGCGTTTTTACTTTTGAGTGCCTGAAAATGGTCTCGATCTCCTGTGGACTCACTCAAATTTTGAAGATCCACTACATCAGTCTCTAATTTTTTATATAGATTTTACCATCTCACTTATGCGTATTGAACACAGAACTGCTGAATTTCTATTTTACCAATATCCCACCATTGCTGCAAGGAAGCAAGCTGACACTTCATAGTTCTCCATTGATAAATGAGGACCTTTCCACAAATGTTTTTCCATGTGATGATATCCTCTTGCTTTTTAATCTAATGACTGCACTGACTTCTTTTTCATTAAATGCTTTTCTTTGTAATCTGATGTATGTCATGCATGTATTATTTTAAGACAGGTGGGGATTATGTGTCCTCACTCTGTCTTCACCATTAATGACCTATTTACTTGGGCGTGACTTAACCAATTAACCAGTACAAACCTGTTATATGTCAGCTGGTTTATCCATGAAGATGTGATTGGTTAATTGGAATTTTTTTCTGTTTACTGTTTTTAATTTAAGCACACTT
>NW_024583196.1:51247-54769 GCF_018398535.1 Haplochromis burtoni | reverse complement strand
CTCTGGTCAGGCCTGTAGAGTTAAAGAAGGGGTGTAGAGTGCATGCCATAACAACAGATTTATGATCAATGCCACATTCCTGTGAGGGTTTGTGATGAAGTGCTGTATCTGATAGTATCAGAGTAACACTCTACTTCCAAAACTTACCTACAATACACACTATACATTATGGAAAAAAACAGAAATTTGCAATGCCAATCATGAGGTATTAGCCCTAAAGCAAACAAACATTTGATATGTTTCTCATGTTCTATTGTGAGTAAAATATGGGTTTATGAGAATGGCAAATTATTAAATTCTGTTTTGTTTTGTTTTTTTGTTTTTTTACATTTTACACAGTGTCCCCAGTTTTTGTAACTGGGATTGTACTTTTCAAGATTGTTTTTCTACATACATCTGTTTGGTTTATAACCCACAGAGAACAATAATATGTGACAAGAGATGAAGATGCAGGGCCTTAAGCAACAGTTATAAAGTGTTACTACCTATTCCATCTATGTTGCACTTGTAGCATATTGCAAATAAGAATCAGTAATAAAGTAAAAATGAAAAAATATGAAAAAGTTGAAAAACATTTATCTGAAAATGGATCATGATGATCATCCATGTTGATTGATGAAAATATATAATTAACACCTCCATTTTTGAGAGCATTCTTTATTTACAGCATTTTTTTCTCACCTGCCTGAAACTTTTGCACAGTACTGTATATATATATATATATATATATATATATATATATATATAGAGAGAGAGAGAGAGAGAGAGAGAGAGAGAGAGAGAGAGAGGTAGCAATTGATTAACTAAATTATTTTTTGCGCTTACAACCCACAATAGTAAAAGATAACCTGTGACAAAAAAGAAGGAAAAATGTGAAACGCAGGCATATGAGCTGCTTAGACTTCAAACATTACCAGCAAGAGTTTAAGAAATTGTTTATCTTTGTTTTATGACCATTATGTTTATCGTCTTGTTGTCAGTAGAAGGACAGAGATCAACGTTTATATAAATGTTGATCTCTGTCCTTCTATCTTGCATGTGAAATCAGAGATAAGAAACACTTTTAACTAACTCACATTACAATGAAATCCCATACATTTGATAATGGTGCAGTAAATCCAGTGTTGTTAAACCTGACACAACAACATCTTGATGTGTTTAAAAATTTCATTCACTTTGAGTCCATATATGATTGGATTTAAAAGAGGATGGAATAAAATTGACTGAAACGTCAATGTCAAGCGTACAGTGTTTGATAGATCAGATTCCAGTCGAACTATAATTATATCAAAGAAAAAAAAACAGGAAAAGTTGATTAACACCAGCAAGTGGGGTAAACATGTCTTTAGAGCTTTTCTCCTTGTTTCTCTGCAACAACTGTAAGATATTCTTAGAATTCTGATATATGAAAAAAGTATGAAAAGCATTGGTAGAAAGGTCATATTTATCAACATGACCACACCATATATAGATATTACAACCGAGGGCACACACTGAAGCCTGTAAAACGAATTGTTACAAAAAATTGCTGTCAGAGTAAAGCTACAGAGTTTGACATTCGAATACAGCACAAATGACACTGCAATCTCAAAAGCAGGTATAAGCCAAGCTAAAATCAGACATACATAAATAGTTATTCTATTCATAATAACTGGATATTGCAGGGGTTTGCATATAGACACATACCTGTCATATGCCATTGCTGCCAACAGTAAAAACTCTGACACAGCTGAGGTGTAATATGAGAATCCTTGGAAGAGACAGAGTGGATACGATATAGTCTGTTTTTCAGACAAAACATCAGATAAGAGCTTCGGATAGATAATCATGCTGTAAAGAACAGAGTTGATTAACAAAGCTGCAATAAAAATATACATTGGCTCATGAAGGTTTTTGTGAGTCCAAATAAGGTACACTATAATGGTATTAAAGCAGAGTATCAGAATATATAATGTGAATATAACCACAAAATAAAGATATCTGTATTTGTGCAATTCTGCAAACCCACCAAGAGTTAACAATGTTACATTTAATTCAACATCCATTAAATAAACAATGCTTTAAAGTACTGTAGTAATATATTTCCTGCACTGAACTAAGAAGGTAAGTAATTGGCTCTGTTTTGTGGCTTTGTTTTATCAGAAAACCTTCCATCCTCTATGGGACTCATTAAGTTCTCTACTAACATGTAAACAACTTCAGGGAATCTGACGAATTGACGTTTAGTCCTATGCACTTCATTTTGTTTGCCCATCCATTTGTTTTAAATCCCTGGAACTAGTATAGGATTAGTATAAAAGCAAAGAAAAAAAAACATGGAAACCACGAAAACCACTACTGCCTTCACACTACATTTTCTCAAGTCTCAAGCTTATCGCGTTCAGTCATCCTCGTGTTGTTAACACTTGATATAGCTATATCTATCACTACAATCATCTCCCTCTGCTTTTCAACCACTATTATCTCTGGCTGGATAGCCATCACCAGTTTGTCTGTCTATATTAGGAATCCCCACACTTAGCTTGGTCATTTTCAGCTACCTTGGGTGATGAACTCTGGACTTCAAGGACATATGCTGCACAAATGTTAATTGGTATACTCGTCCTGCCTGCTAGCATCTTGCACTCTACTCTTATGTGCTGGAGTGTTTCAGGCCAGTCTGCCAGGGGTCTTACCCGGTGTGGTAGAACTAAGGTCATGTCCAAATTCATGGGCTGCATCCTCTGGATGGAGTTTGGCTGTGATATGGTAGGCCACGAAGGACACACCCGACCCATCCTTCAAATTCGGGAAAAAGGAGGACGCATTTGTCGGCTGCATTCGGAGGAGTCTACGAATTTGGACAGCCTTCGACACATCGCTGCGACATAATTGGTCTACAAATGCGGCCTCAGGAGGATGCAGCCCATGAATTTGGACACGACCTAAGTGTTTATGGATCTTTTGCTTAGAGCTTGTTCCAGTGCTGCCATGATTCATACCTCTATGTTTTGTCTTTCAGTCCAGCCTCGTCCGGCCACTGATAGGATTTCTGGATGTCAGCCATGTCTTCTATCTGCCGGTGGTACATACTGTGCAGGGATCTGTCCTTCCATGATTGTTCGTCTCCTTGCTCCTCTTCTCTCTCAGGTTTCTGCAGGTGTTGATTGCCCAGGTATTGTTCTTCTCATTCAGCTCCTTACAACTTGCCATACTCTCTGCAAATATTTGGTTGTTGCAGCTTTCCTAATTGCCTCTTTATGGTTTCCATTTGGTAAATGGTGAATGAGCTGATTCTTATATAGCACATTTCTACTTTTCTGGAGCACTCACAGTGCTTTAATACAACATGCCACATTCACCCATTCACACGAGCACTTTCCTCTGGATGCAACATAGAGCAACTTAGGGTTAATATCTTGCTCAGGGATTTTTGGCATGCAGACTGGGGGACCCAAATTAAAATACCAACCTTCTGATCAGTAGAGGACTTGCTCTACCTCCTGAGCTACTGCCAACCAATTTTCCTGTGGGACTCCCAGG
>NW_024583196.1:48388-51227 GCF_018398535.1 Haplochromis burtoni | reverse complement strand
TTTTTTGAATTAGACCAGTTCTTAAAATCATCTCAAACAAAAAAGAAGAAAAAGTAAAATATTTTATGTTCATTGTTTCTGTTCTTACTGTTCTTGTTTAATGAAAGTGAAACAAGATCAATATATTTATTTAAACAACAAAAAAAGGGACACAAATTTATATATTTGTTCTGGTTAAACAAGGGTTAAGTTTCTCCGAGGGTTGATGAGCTCTGATGAGAGCCTATTGTTATACTCTGCGGTGTCTGTGGCATCGGTGCTCTCATTGCATGCGATGGAGTAAAAATCAAAAGCACAGCTTTATCAGACAGTTGCAGTTATATGTTGGCTAACGAGTCTTCAATCCGTCGCACAACTGGATTTCTGGACATGCTGACGTTGTTGAAGTCCTGCACTTTTTCCGGGCACATTATTTCC
This sequence comes from Haplochromis burtoni, assembly GCF_018398535.1. Taxonomy (NCBI): domain Eukaryota; kingdom Metazoa; phylum Chordata; class Actinopteri; order Cichliformes; family Cichlidae; genus Haplochromis; species Haplochromis burtoni. The sequence continues at coordinate 50,810 of NW_024583196.1, read as the reverse complement.
ATGACTTTAACGAGGCCGTGTTTTATGAGGTCTCCATCTGAAAAAGGCTTGCCATGTCTTGCGATGGGTTGGGTGACCTCATAGCTGGCTATTGTAGCCTTTTCCTGGACAACCGCGGGCCAAGTTTGGACACCCCTGATCTACAACCTACAATTTCTTTGCCACCTCCATTCACCTTGCTAAGTTTAGTCTTTTTAATGTTAGACCACTTGATAATATAACTTATTTTTAAATTATTTAAATGAATAAACTCTGGAGAGGACTGCCTAGTTGGTGAACTATGCCCTCCCTTTATGATTGTTTTAATTGGCCCAGAGAAAGTGGCCAGGGTGAAGTTTTGGCTGTGGCATTTATCAAATGTTCACTTTTTAAGATTGATGAAGTCTGTATCTCTGAGGTTCTGGTTTTTGAACTAAAATGTGAAAAAGCTACTGTATGTACAGTTGTGTAACAATCTATGTAAAAAATCTGTTATCCATGGGATAATAAAGGTTTATTCTATTCTATTCTATTCTATTCTATTCTATTCTACTATATTAGATATTTTTTATCAGGAAGGCCCAGATGGGTTGCCCACTGCCAAAGGGTGAGTCCCAGAGGACCAGAGGCAACAGGCAGTCAACACTGCTGGAGACTGGCTTTCCTAGCAGTTTCTTCATGGTTATTTGTTCGTGGGATTCCCAGGTACATCCAACTACATTTTTCCAGTACAAATTACATTCCGATGTTATTACTGTCAATGACTCAGGGGTTTCAGGCATATGTAGAACACGAGTGGGGACAGCGCATCTCCTTGGTAAATCCCGCACTTGATGGCAACTTGTGCTATAGGCTTGAAGTTCGCCACATCCCCATCAAATTTCTGATTCAGGCTCTTAGTGTCCTTTTTATCTTGTACAAATCTATGCGTTCCAAGATCTGTGTGTGGGGCATCGAGTCATAGGCTTTCTTGTCAATCCAGGTGATGCATAAGTTGCTGAGCCTGGTCTTGTAGTATTGGGTACCTTGTACCATAGCTGGTGTGTTGTTTCTCTGGAATTCCTGCTTATTCCCTTCTGTGTATTGAGCCATATGTCTGTTCATCTTAGCAGGGTCATGTGGTGTGGCGACCTCTCCCTCATGGTGGTGACCTCATGTGCTGCCAGACGATCATGGACTCTAGTTAGCTTCTTTAGCGTTTTAAGCACTATTTTCCTAAATCCAGCAACACACACTGTGTCAGTTTGTGAGAGCTGGGCTCCATCATGTAAATTAGCCTCTATAAATGAAGTGTTTTGTGTCCACTTTAAAGGCCTGTGGTATGTAGCCCATATTTAAGACTGAGGTATACTTTAAGGTAGCACCTCTCTGAGCAGTACTGTTGGAATGGGGTCTATTAGCTGTAGTGATAGATGTACTGTGGTGTTACCAAGTGATAGCAACTCCAGGAAGAAGGAACATGAGAAGCTTTAGAAGTACCAAGGGCTGAGAGAGGAAGGTGAGAAGATGTGGAGGGTGAAAGAAACAGTGTTTCACATAGTAATTTTAGGACTTGGGGTAGTGAAGGACATCCCAGATCTCTGTCCAGAAAAGTGCAGTCCAAATAACAGCAAGGATGCTGCACAGGACCCTTAAGCTCCTCAAGCTTATATTAGTAAATATATTAGACACCAGAGAACTTTGACTTCGGTTAACTTAACTACTAATAATGTAGGTATAGTTGTCTGTTGTTTACAAACCCTCAGATACAATGATATACTGGCTGCCATGAAGAGGACCAGATGATGGGGGAAAAAACACACACAAAAAAAAGAAAAGAAAAAACCACAACAAACTTCATTTGTTGTCATTTTCCAGTGCTCTGAATATATTTCTTTTAAGGATACTGTTGCGAGATCGATCAACTTTAGACCAGACAACAAACTACGGAGGCTCCGGAAAAGTGCAATCAAACGATGAGTTTTATTATCACAGGAGAACAACCAACCGTCAGCATACGGATTGTTTTGCTCTGACAAGAATACATTGGGTTCTGGTTTTATAGGACAAAATATCACACCTACGTCAATACAGTTCAAAAATACATGGTGACAGACGGGCAAAAGTTCAACTCGTGCAGACAAGGGTACATCACGTACATATAACCTTACACCGACATATAACTTCTCCTTTCTACATTACTTGCCTTTTAAGGTAATAACTTCAGGTCTTAGCATCTCTGAGAGCTAATAATGGACCCTCGTCATTAATTACTAAGTAGAGTACTTTGCAGCCAGTCTCAAACTGAAGCAGAAGACACTTAGGCCTTCGCTCAGACCTGCTACTAGATTAATATGTGTATTGTAAGCATGCATGCAATTAACCTGCTATGTTCTCATCTCCCCTCAGCATGTATCATCTGGACACTCTCACCAGTGAAGCTTAAAACCTTCTAGAATGGAAC
>NW_024583196.1:45128-48363 GCF_018398535.1 Haplochromis burtoni | reverse complement strand
GAAACACATGCAAAAGTAATACACAAACAATAATTATAAAGCAGACAAGACAGGGCAATTAGATTAATAAATAATGCAGGGTACCTGTACCACGTTCCCACGCTACCTTCCTGGCGAAAGCGTCATCGTCACAGGGGTAAACAAAGCAGTCAGCTGGTGAAGGTAAAGGTTTCTCTAAGGATTTGTTCTGCTGTTTTCCAACCAGGGCATGGATTATTCCCAAGATTGTTTGTGTCTTGGCATTTCCTGGATCCTCTTGATGCCTGCTTGGTGCCTGTGGTCAGCTTTGATCATGGTCCTCAGCCTCACTGCCCATGCCCTCCCAGGCTAAACCTCCGCTGTGAACATTATTGAAACCTGAGATCGCTGCGTCTGGTTTCTCAACTTACTGAACCCCGTGCTGCAGCTCCAGCTCCTGCAGCGATTGGCCTGGTAAATGAAAGATCCCTTTAAACAAAACTTTTATTCTTCTGGACTTTTTCAGTTCCCATGATCTGGATTCTCTGTGTGTGACTGAGGCGTGTTGGTGAGTCCAGTGCTCTATCTGAACTTTTAGAAAGAAAAAATACTGGGCTAATATGACATTTGTTTATACAGGGATATGCATGTTAATGTGATCCCTGTCCCTGCTTTGTATTTGCCAGTTGTGTTATCTGGGGGTCACATTTTGTAACTTTAAGGAGCACACAGGTCTCTGAGTGTCCGGCAGTCAGACGGCAACGGGAGGCGCTAAGGACACTCTTCATGTGAGAGAAAATTTGCTCACACAGATAGGTAAAGCCAAATACTGTCAATAGGGCCTGTGCAATGTTCTTAAGACAGTTAAACTTGTCTGGTAGTGATGTCCAGCAAGTGAAGATGCAAGCTCCAGGTTCACGCGCAGCTGTGGATTCTAGCTGTGTTCGTAGTTCTGCGAACTTTGTCACCCACACAGTCGAACTTTTCAGTTCAATCAGCTGCATTTCCATGTCATCTGTGTCTAGCCATTTAAAAAGAGACAAATCCAGCTGCTCATTAAAGCTTTCTGGCTTGATAAGAAAAGAAAACATCGGTCCATACACCTGAAAGTCCAGAAAACTCGTTCAGAATTCTTTCTTGAGTCTTTGGACGTACCCGTGTATTTCTGAGGTGCTGATGCTGCGCTGAGCGGACAGCTCCCTGAGGCGTTTGAAGTAGCAGAATGTGGAAGTTTCAACATTGCTGGAAAAAACTGCCAGTTTTTGAACGAAAGCTTCCCACGTGTCACGCATATCTAAAACAGTTTGTCCGGATCCCTGCAGTTTGAGATTAAACTCGTTGAGGTGTCCTGTTATATCAGCGAGAAAGAAAAAATTTTCAACCCACTTCTCATCTTGGAGTTCGGAATGGCTTTGCCCCTTTTTTGCCAGGAATTTTTTTACCACATCAAAACAATCCACAAATCATTCCAGATCCTTTCTACAGCTAAGCCATCTGACAGCACAGTGGAGCGGGATGTCTTTGCATGAGCTATCCAGCTCCTCGAGCAGAGACTGGAATTGGCGGTGAGTCAAAGGAGATCGCTTAACTATAAAGTTCACGACTTTTGCCACTGTGGGCATGACGTCATGAAGATCTGAATTTGAAATCTTGGAACACAGGTTTTCTTGGTGTATTATACAGTGTAGTTTCATGATGGGATCGCCAACTTGTTCCTCAATTAAGGTAACAGCGCCCCTGTGTTTCTCAACCACAGCTGGCGCACCATCAGTTGTCACAGCAAAAATCTTTGTAATGTCAATGCCTTGCTCATCAAAACACTCCTTAAAAACTTTGGCAATATCCTCACCTCGCGTTGTTTCAGGCATCGGGGTTAAACAGAAGAGTTCCTCTTGTACTGCTACATCACAGTATCTTACCATAACAGCCAAACGTGGAACGTCATTGATATCAACGCTTTCGTCCAAAGCTACACCAAACACCTGGGCTTCTCTCAAACCAGCTGTTTGTTGAGCTCTGACATTGTCACCCATTTCCTGGATACGTAGTTCCACAGTTCTGGCTGATGCAGGTATGTCTTGTATCCTTGCTTTAATTGCATCTTTGTTTGGAAGCCCATTAAATAACACTTCTGAGCTTGAAAGAAAAGTCTCCTTAACAAATTCTCCGTCTGTAAACGGTTTTCCATGTTTAGCAATACAGTGTGCAATACTATAACTTGCTTCAGTTCCATGATGTTTTGCAGCTGTAAAAACTTTTAGAGTACTTGCTTGCTTCTCACATCTTGACACAGACGTGTAATTGATTCAACTTTCTCTGCCTCATCCTTGAAGGTTTTTTGATGTTTCGTCTCAAAATGTCGTTTAACACTGGAAGTCCGGCAAACAACACTCTCGAGGCAAAGGGCACATACAGCACGATCTTTCTGTTGCGCAAAACCCTAGTCTTCTCTCCAAATTGGCATAAAAGGCCGGGATCATCTTTTTTAGCTCGCTTCGATATAATTCACAGAACTGGCTAGCTAGCTACATCCCTCTCGTCTGTGTAATTTTTAGCCAGTTACAAGTAAAACAAGGAGGTGGGGCTGTTAGCTTAGATACTGTCATTAAGACTGTCATTAGCTGTATTGTCATTAGAACTAATTTGTGATGTGCATTGGTGGCCCAGCCGTAGATATTTATTTTTAAATAAACCTTCTCAGATTATTTCACTGCATGCTGCGCCATCACTTAACCCTTCGCGTGTCAGCTGTGGCACACGTGCCCAGGGTTGCCTGGTGTAGCTGAAGGAAGTCATCTAGCAATTGGTCATGTGGTCAGCTGTAGACTAGTGCATGTTTTTTTATTTGGCTCTCAGCTCTTATCTTCTGAGCTCTCCTGCCCCTATCTTCCCTGCTTAGCTTCTTATGTCCTTGTCTTGTCTTGTGTTTTTTCTTACTTTTCCCTGGAACACTCTCTCACAGTCTGTTCTCTAAAACCTAAAAGAGGAATTATGGATTTGATCAACTGGTCTCTGAATGCAATTGACACCCCTTCTCAACGAGAATCTGGGCTCAGGTGAGCCTGACTGCTGAAGATATCTACCTATTCGGAACCATAATAACAGGGTTCTTGCTGATCGGAGCTGGCTTGGCCCTGGCTTATCGAAGAATTAAGGAAGTGGAACCAGCTGTTCAAACCCCCAAAAGGCTGCCCACTGGGATTGAAATGATGGGACGAGGCATGAGTTTCTCAAAATGGGCTCATTGAGTGCAGCACGGAGAAGATCTTGGAGAACG
>NW_024583196.1:42237-45108 GCF_018398535.1 Haplochromis burtoni | reverse complement strand
GATGAGGGGTCACTCAGTATCGGCGGAGCAGAGGCCAGGGGGGATTGCAGTGACGTGCCCGTGAGCTCCGCCGACATTTTTACCCATTTGTGAACATTTTCATCACGCATTCTAGATTAATTTAGTTACTGGTCTATTAAAAAACAAATTATCATGGTCCAGGTGAGTGCTGGGTTTTTACACAATGCTGGGATCCCCCTTCGGCAGAGACTCCAATCAGCCTTCACACCTGACTGCAATCAAGTCAGGTGTGAATTTTTAAGTCCAGCATTTAAGTCCGGCATGTATTTAAGTCCAGCATTCACAACAGACCTCTGCCAGATCTATACCTAACTCATTTTAGTGCTAGGCCGTCAAGCTCTCGTTAAATCCTTTAATGTTTTGTGGTTTTGCTCATGCAGTTAGATAGTGTAGTGGTAAGATTACACACCTTCGGAAAGGGAATCGCATATTCGATTTCCACCCAGTATAAGGGTCCTGGCTAGACCTCCCATGCTAAAACCAAGCCCTGGAATGGCACGGCTACGTCTGCAGCTCAGACACAAATATTTTACTACATGTTGTACTTTTTATGTGACAAATAAAATTTGAATTTGATTTTTGATTTCATAGTATTTTCTCTCTGCCGTAGTTACCCACTTGGTCATCATGCTTTACAGCTATACTCACAACAATACTGAACAATACTCACCTCTGTTTGGACGCTGGTTTTCTGCTATCAGGTCAGACTCCCTTCATTGTGGCGCTCCACCTGCCTGCCTCCCTGCCAGCCTGTTGGATCACGTACATTCTGGACTCTCTCTGGATCACTGCTCACCCAGACCCCTTGGACTCCCTCCTCCCATAAAGTCTTCACCTGCAACTCGTAAGCCATTACAACATCGTTTAACCAACTGGCCATGATTCACTGGATTTCCACCCAGGATCCGTTCATGGACTTTTTGAATCTAGCCAAAGTTCATAGTTTAGGTTTCACGTTTCATAGTTTTCTCTCATAGTTCATAGTTCTCAACCTCACAGTTCATAGTTCATAGCCTTCAGAATTTCTTGCAAAATTACTATTCATTGTTATCAAATTAGTCACTGTAAATAAATGTATCCACGTCAATCGTTCCTCCGTCTGTGTCTGCACTTGAGTTCACACACAAAGCCTGGCCTTTTCGTCGTAACACACTCCATGTTTTCAAGCTTACACTCTTGTACTTTTTTTTTCTGAGGTAGTTCTGGCATAGCTTGGACTTGGACTGTTTCGGGTCATTATCTTGCTATAGGATGAATCCCTGACCAACTTGGTGCATACCAGAGGGGATTGCATTGTGCTGCAGAATGCTGTGGTAGCCGTTTTGGTTCAGGGTGCCTTTCACTCTCTATAAGTCACCAACCACGAACAAAACAGCTCCAAATCATCACACTTCCTCCTCTATGTTTGGCAGTTGATGGTACACACTCTGGAACCATCCTTTCACTGACCCAATGGCATACAAAGACCTTGCATAATGAACAGAAGATTTAAAATTTTGATTACTCAGTCCAAAATACATTCTTCCAGCCTTCAGTTGTCACCACAAGGATATACAGCAATGACATCGGAATTTTGTTCGGACTGGATAAGTGTAGTTGGATGATAATGAAGCGAGGGAACGTAGTCAGAACTGAGGGGATGGAACTACCAGAAGGCAACATTGCAAACACTGAAGACAGCTACAAGTACCTGGAAATCTCCACAGGCAAATGGGAACCATGAAGAGGCTGCTAGAAAAGCTGCAACCACCAAGTACATGCAGAGGGTCAGGCAAGTCCTGAGGAGTCAGTTGAATGGTAAGAACAAGATCTGGGCTATCGATACGTACGCCCTGCCCTTGATCAGGTACCCTGCTGGCATAATAAGTTGGCCAAAGGTGGAGATAGAAGCCAGTGACATCATGACCAGGAGACTCTGACCATGCATGGAGGGTTTCACCCCAAATCCAGCATCCTGAGGCTGTATGCTAAGCGAAAGGAAGGAGGTTGGGGACTGGTGTGTCAGCACAACAGTCCAGGATGAGGCAGCAAACATTGAAGAATACATCAGGAAGATAGCCCCAACCAACCACATGCTCAATGAATACCTCGGGCAGCAGAAACCTGAGAAAGAGGAGGCACCATCATAGAGGGACAATAGGATAGAGGAAGTGGCTGACATCCAGAAATCCAACCAGTGGCTGGACAAAGCTGGACTAAAAGACAGCACAGAGGCACTAATCATGGCAGCACAGGAACAAGCTCTGAGCACAAGACTGATAGAGGCTGGGGTCTATCAAACCGGGAAAGAACCCATGTGCAGGCTGTGTAAAGATGCCCCTAAGCAATCCAGCACATAACAGCAATGTGTACGATGCTAGCAGGCAGGGCATACGTGGAACACCATAACCAAGTGGTTGGCATGGTATACAGAAACATCTGTGCGGAATATGGCCTTGAAGTCCCAAGGTCAAAATGGGAGATGCCCCCTGGGGTGGTGGAGAACGACCGAGCTAAGTTCCTGTGGGACTTCAACATACAGACGGACAAAATGGTGGTGGCTAACCAGCTGTACATAGTGGTAGTTGTCAGGTTTATATTGTTGACTGTCATTTATGCTTAGAAATATTTAACCATATATGCTTAGAGGTGAGGGGATTGTGTAGTGATAGGATGTGTGATCCTTAGTAGTCTGCAAAGACTTTGTGTGCATTCCAGAGTGTTCTGGCATGCACACTCACATCTTAGGGTCATGGGAAGAGGTCGTCTCTTCTCTTGCTGATGTAGTATAGTAGTATGTAGTATTTATTTTATTGTCATTGTCAAGAACAATGAAATTGCGTTTGGGGCTTCCATACAACCCAAAAAAAA
>NW_024583196.1:33546-42217 GCF_018398535.1 Haplochromis burtoni | reverse complement strand
TCCCATTCCATGCAAGGCCACCTGGGTTGGCTGGAAGACTGTTTACTTATCCTGGCGGGGCGAAGGACACTGTTTCAGCTGAACTCTGGACACACACACACACACACACATACACTGATATGCACACATTGATCCCCCCTCCCTGTCCAAACGCCTTCGATGCTTGTGCTTGCGCCATTAGTGTGCTGCTTGCTGTAACCCTAATTTCCTTCGGGATTAATAAAGTATTCTGATTCTGATAAACAAGCCACAATGTGAGTGTGTGTTATCGATCCACTACAAATACTACTGCAACATTTCATGCTGAGAGACAGCAAAAGTGGTGAATGTTAGCCACTTCCTCTATCTCCAGCCCATGCAGGGGCCTATCCTTCCATGATGGTTCTTCTTGCTCCTCTTCTTTCTTGGGTTTCTGCTGCCTGAAGTACTCACTAAGGAATTAACAACCCTAGTCTGTAACAAAGTCAGCAAAGAAGGATGTAAAGCTATAAAACTCCACTGTATTATTCACCAACAAGTACTCTGTGCTAAACATTTAAAATATGACCTCCAAAGCCCTGTACAACCGCCAGTTTCAACAGCTTCTACTCAACATCCAGAATACGGAGATGTTGTGTATTATAATGACGTAAGATGGCTCAGTAGGAGGTCTGCACTGCAGCGGTTCTACTCTCTTATGGAGGAAATCGGACAATTCTTTTTTTGAATTTCACAGTTCTTATTTAAACAGTTGACCTTGAATTAAATCTAACATTAAAATATAGTTAAATACAGTAGGAAACATTTTCATAATATAACAGGTGAAATTCAAAATATACTGACAGCTCTCCAAGCAAGACTTCAGTATTAAATAAAATGGTCTAGTTATGAAGTTGAACTTTAATCTGAGCCAAAACCGATTTACTCAGGAACAAATCAAACACTGAAATAAACCAAACATTGACATTTGGAAGTTATCAGAGTGACTTATATATCATGTTTAACCCGAGAAGCGAAAGACCATAGGGGGGTTGGGGGGGTAGGGGGGTTGGGGGGTTGAAAATGATGTGCCTTGAGTCTGCGCCTTGACCACCTGGTCAGCTGGAGTGGGACAAAAAGTCAGTCTGGGCATTTTGACTAGAGACAGGCCCACCAGGTTTTATAGGAAAAACCATAAAGCCTTTGGATGAAAACAAACGCTTTTGTGACAGTGATGTACACTGTCTTGTTGGTATATATGTATGAGTTCTAAACAGTTTACATCAGATGACCACTGAAGGACATCTCTTGATTTCACCTTCGTGTTTCCCTCTCACCAGATATCCAAACCGACATCATGACAAGCAGCTTTTACGGCTGTGGCTCCAGTAAACATCAGCTGATACTAGAAAGTAATATTAAATGAATTCTAACAACAGCTGATCAAGCTTAAACGTGCTGCTGTTGTTTAGCGCATGTTTTCATGTTCATTCCGTTTAGTCTAGCTTCCCCTGTCTCGTTATGGTTATTCCTATCAGTTGTGTGTGTCCTCACGTCCCTGTCATCCCTCTGTGTATTTAGGTCAGCGTCTCTCTCAGTTCGGTCCTCCCTCATGGCTCCGTGTCTCTCCCCGTGTTTCCCTAAGTAATTAGATTAGATTAGCATTAGAATTTCCCAGTTTAGTTTAGCATTGTCTTGTATCTTTTTTCCCCGTTCAGTAATAAAGCTGTATTTTGAGTTAAGTCCCGTTTTCCATGAGTTTGTGTTTGGGTCCTCTCCTGCCAGCACACAGACGTTTCATGACAGTCAAATGAGAAGCTTGGCTCCTAGTGGTCTGCAACACTGCAAAGTAAACACAGGTTCAGCATTACTGTTGCTGAGTACAGATTTTGATACTTTTAACTTATAAAGGCAGCTTATATGGCAGAGAGCCGTGTGTCTTGATTTATCAAATAAATCATCATCAATTTGAAAATTCTGAGCACATTTTAATGACAACTAAATCACCTTCCACAAGAAATAGTTAACACAATAAAACAGACATAAAACAGACAAGTCAGCTTGCCATATATTTAGGAACTGGGTGTCTTTAAGACTTGGAATGTAAATGTAAGTGTCCAGGTGCCCAGGGCAGCTGTGGCTACAACTGTAGCTGCCTCCACCAGTGTGTGAATGTGTGTGTAAATGGGTGGATGACTGGGTGTGTAAAGCGCTTTGGGGTCCCTGGGGGGGACTAGTAAAGCGCTATACAAATACAGGCCATTTACCATTTTTAAAATTTTTCTTCTTTTGGTCAACTTCTGTTGATTATTGTGCTATATAAATAAAGTAAACTTGACAGTCAACACAAAAAGGTTATTATATTCAGATATTTTTCATAATTCAAAATGGAGTAAACATGGGAATGACGGAATAGATTGCCTGAGTACAATTCAATGGCCCATCTTGGTGGAACGGAACCAAAGCTATGAGAGGGATTACAGCAGGACCCCCCGGAGCCAAGATGCTGGTGGTGGAGATAGCTTGAATGGAAAAGTGGGAGTGATAAAACTTAGATTTAGCTGGCAGCACCTGAGAATGCACAGATATGAATATTCACCTATATCTTGTCGTGGAACTTTTTAAAATAAAATGCAAACACTTGATGAGTGTCTTTGAAGTGAGTTTTATTCACGTTGCAGCAAGAGAGAGAGTCCAGTCTGAGTGTCTGTCCCACTATGCTTCAAATAAACATGTTATATATATGTTATTGTCAGAAAAGGTGAGGAAACACTAAGGAAAAATACATTTCCATTACAATCTCTACACATTAAAATATCAACAGCTATGATGACTAATTGGGTTGTTATGATACTAGAATTTCGAACTCGATATATATTAACCAGGAAAATACTTGATACCATATTTGATATTATGGGGAAGATTCTGAACCCACCCTGCAATGACAAAAGTAATGGCAAAGATGTCATATCACTAAAAAAAAAAAAAAAGTTTTAATTTTCATCTACTTTTCCCAATTATATATTTAGTTAGATCTGACAAAAGAAGAACTTAAGATTGAGTTTAGAAGTTTCATTTGTTTTACAAATTATTTATATAATTTAATTGCAGAATGTGAAGGTAGATTTTAGAACCTATCTGTTGTAAGGGTGTTAATATTTTTCATGAAATGGTAAAATATTGAAAATTCATTTCAAAACATTTGATATGTTGTTGATGTGCTATTGTTAATAATATTGTGGGTTTATGAGATTGGTACATTTTTACATTTCTTTTTTTTTAATTTACATACATCTGTTTGGTTAATAACTCACACTGACCAATAAAATGTGACAAGTGGTGAAGATGCAGGTCCTTGGGCAACAGTTACAAAGTGTTACCACTTATTCCTTTAGTGGAGAATCTATGTTTCACTATGTTCCACTAGCATATCCTAAATAAGAAATAATGTAAAAATGAAGAAATACAAAAGTTTAAAAACATTAATCTGAAAATAGACTTAATTACCTATCATTTTACCTATGGCAGAATGGATATGTTTATGTTAAGACAACTGCATACATTTTTCATTAATTGCTTCCCAAAAGCTCCTAGGTTGTAACTTACCAAAACTCTGCAGCTCTGAAACTGTAGGTATTACATCCCGTTAAGATGAGCAATGTACTGAGTACAGCAACATACAACTTGAAAAAACTAAAAAAGAATTGTGTGAAATGAATTAAAACTAATGTCATTTATTTTGCTCATATACGTTTTCGTTAAAAAGATTGATTACTCTGTTAGACTTGTAATTATGAGAAACTAAAGAAAAACTTGTTGAGGAATAGTATATTTACAAAATAAACTTAGAACATGTTTGTCCTATTATCAGTATGGACTTAATACACCAACAGTAAATCATAGCAATAATTTATGAATAATTAAATAAGTAAAAATGACATTTTTATGTTTTACTTTTTGATTATGTTAAAAAGTGTTTTCAGTAATTTCAGCAAACTGATTACATAACAATTAAGGCACATTAGCATTGATAGTTAATACACGATGATTCTGGCATGACAAAAGAATCTTTTTAGCTGTTTAGAAATTTCCTTCATTTTGAGCCCATAAATGAATGGATTAAACAATGGATGATAGAGCACTATTTGTAATGTCATTAGTAATCGTGCAGCTTTTGGAAAATCTGATTCCACTCGAGCTATGCTTACATCATAGATACTTAAACAGGAAATACTGATTAAAACTAACAGATGGGGTAAACAGGTCTCTGCAGCTTTCTTCCTAATTTCTTTGCAACTTTGATATGAGATGATAAAAATGTTCGTATAAGTGAAAACTATGAAGAGCACAGGAAGTATTATAAGATCTATTAAAGCAACCACTCCAAATACAATAATTAATCTTGACTTTACACACAGAAGAGTGTAAACTGCATTATTACAAAATATTCCCTTTAAATTAAAGTTACACAATGTTGCTTCAGCACTCCCTATTGCTTGGATTGCAATATGAACAGCAGGTATAAGCCAAGATACGACCAGGAAAATGATCACAGTGGTTTTGTTCATGATAGTTGGATATTCAAGAGGTTTACAAATAGCCACATATCTGTCATAAGCCATGGCTGCCAAGAGAAAGAACTCTGAACTGCCTAAAGTGTAAAATATAAAAAACTGAAAGAGACAGGCTGAATATGTTATGACTTGTTTTTCAGATAAAAAGTCAATCAGAAGTTTTGGGTAAATAGTTGTGCTGTAAAGGAGACAGTTCAGCAGCAAAGCTGCAATGAAAATGTACATAGGCTCATGAAGGTTTTTATGAATCCAGATCACATACACGATGGTAGAATTACTGCATATTATTATAATGTATAATGTAAAGATAATACAAAAATAAACATATCTGTACTTGTTAACCTCAATGTATCCATCTAGAGTTACATATGTGGTATTTAACTCCTCATCCATGAATTAAAAAAAATGCTACAAAATAAATATATAGCAGCATAAAGATATCAGAACTTCAAATACAAGTACACTCATCAATCAAATGCTTATAGTGAATCATATGTATGTGGACTGAAGAAGAGTTTTATTGGTTTGCTTCAACCTTGAGGGAGCTGAACTGTGAAAGTCAGTTACATCATTGTTCAGCCTCTTTTACTTGAGGCTTTAGTAGTTAGAGCTAATGGATCATAAGTTGCAGCTAACAATGACAATGATCAGCCAACTTCTATTAATCTAGTATAGAATTTTAATAATGTAGCAAGATTTTATTGTTGAGTGTATCCTGGCTTTTTTGCACTCGGGTCCATATCTTATTTCATAAGGAGTTTTTATTTGGTTTCCAGTTAGGTGGTGTGGTTTTATGCCTTGTGTACATTTTCAGTGAAAAAAAAACTTGGATAACTACCATACTAAATAATAATAATAATAAAAATAATAATTAAAAAAAACTTTAACAAAAACAAGGACATCAAGCTTGTGCATTACGAATGTCTTTTCATACATTATTTTATTTATAGCCTATAAATAAAGCCTATATATAGCATACATGGAAAAAATTCCCCCGCTGACCCCTGCGGGCGGTCTATCCTTCAAGCTCCGGTCCTCTACCAGAGGCTTTGGAGTTTGAGGGTCGTGCACAGTATCTTAGCTGTTCCTAGGACTGCGCTCTTCTGGACAGAGATCTCCAATGTTGTTCCTGGGATCTGGTGGACCCACTCGCCTAGTTTGGGAGTCACCGCACCTAGTGCTCCGATTACCACTGGGACCACTGTTACCTTCACCCTTCACATTTTCTCAAGCTCTTCTCTGAGCCCTTGGTATTTCTCGAGCTTCTCGTGTTCCTTCTTTCTGATGTTGCTGTCATTGGGAACCGCTACCTCTATCAGAATCAGAATCAGAATACTTTATTAATCCCGAAGGAAATTAGGAATTATCACTATGGCCGTCTCCTTCTGTTTGTCTACCACCACTATGTCCGGTTGGTTAGCCACCACCATTTTGTCCATCTGCATCTGCATCTAAGTCCCACAGGAACTTAGCTCGGTCATTCTCCACCACCCCAGGGGGCATCTCCCATTTTGACCTCAGGACTTTAATGCCATATTTGGCACAGATGTTTGTGTATACCATGCCAACCACTTGGTTATGGTGTTCCATGTATACCCTGCGTGTAGGCATCTTGCATCCTGCTGTTATGTGATGGATTGTCTCTGGAGCATCTTTACACAGCCTGCACATGGTGTCTTGCCTGGTGTGATAGACCCCAGCCTCTATCAGTCTTGTGCTCAGAGCTTGTTCCTGTGCTGCCATGATTAGTGCCTCTGTGCTGTCTTTTAGTCCAGCTTTGTCCAGCAACTGGTAGGATTTCTGGATGTCAGCCACTTCCTCTATCCTATTGTCCCTCTATGATGGTGCCTCCTCTTTCTCGGGTTTCTGCTGCCTGAGGTATTCCCTGAGCATGTGGTTGGTTAGGGCCATCTTCCTGATGTATTCTTCAATGTTTGCTGCCTCATCCTGGACTGTGGTGCTGACACACCAGTCCTTGCTTTTGCTTAGCATACAGCCTCAGGGTGCTGGATTTGGGGTGAAACCCTCCATGCATGGTCAGAGTCTCCTGATCATGATGTCACTGGCTTCTATCTCCACCTTTGGCCAACTTATTATGCCAGCAGGGTACCTGATCAAGGGCAGGGCGTAGGTGTTGATAGCCCAGATCTTGTTCTTACCATTCAGCTGACTCCTCAGGACTTGCCTGACCCTCTGCAGGTACTTGGTGATTGCAGCTCTCCTAGCAGCCTCTTCATGGTTCCCATTTGCCTGTGAGATCCCCAGGTACTTGTAGCTGTCTTCAATGTTTGCAATGTTGCCTTCTGGTAGTTCCATCCCCTCAGTTCTGACTACCTTCCCTCTCTTTGTTATCATCCACTTTGTTCAAGACAGTCCAATGAAATCTAAAAACCATTGCATTCTTCAGTTATTCAGTTCTCACCCCACGCTGCCCAACTGAATCCAGTTCTGGGACTGATAGAGTATTACCACCCAGGAGCTCTGTGTTGGAAAATCCATGAGAAGACTTTAACAAAGACGCTCCCTTTAAATCAGTATCAGAATCAGCATACTTTATTAATCCCTTGTGAAATTATGTGGGTTACGGGTTGCTCCAGTACAGTGACATTAGAAAAAACAATAACAAAAACAAAAACAGACTAGACTATTAACAATAGAATATCTTAAGATCTAAGGAATAGCACAATATATACAAATCACCAAATAATAAATATCCAGATGTGATTGCAAATAAATATCAAGAAAATAGACGGCAACATTACAGAGTAAGAAAAGAGTGTGTGCAAAAGGATGTAACTTTTGCAGTGTTTACAGTGTATTAGACGGAGGAGTTCTACAGGGAGATGGCCACAGGCAGGAATGATTTCCTGTGTCGTTCAGTGGTTTTTGGTAATTTCAGTCTCTCACTGAACGTTGATGTGATACTACAGAACTTTTATCTGAGTAGACTGAGTTTCACTTTAGTGGACCTAAGCCTCCTAGTTTTTTCTCATGAAAGACTGAATAGGTTAATCAAGTTTTGGTTGTTCTTTTTTCTTTACTTTCTTTTCTTTTTCTGGATACTGGTTCCGGGTCGCTACTCGTGCGGTCCACCGGCCAGTCAGCTGAAAAGTTTTTTCACTCACTTTAATTTTAAAACTGTATATACTGTATATTCTGTGCATTTATTATCTCACTGTTATACCCTGTTCTTACTGTCCTTATCGTCAACGTTATGCTGCTCGGTTGTCTGTTAATTGCCCCTTGGTGATGAATAAAATCTTCTGATTCTGATTACTACCCTAAGAGATCAATTGTCAAAGCACCTTAAGTAGATGGTATAATAATTTCGAGCTTTGAAGTAAATTTTGATTCTATTACTTAATGTGCAGAAACAGAATTACAATTTAGCCACACTACTTGCATGCTGACTTGGGGTATCTTTGCCACTGTTTATTAGACACTGAACTTCTGGACTGCAAAGCTGCCTTAAAGTCAAAACAACTCTTCACAGTTTAAAAAAGGTCACATGAATGCATGTTGTGGTGGAGGGTTTGCTGAAATCCGTGGAGGGTGAAGTAGAGTGATTAAAAACATACTGCATGGTCAGAGCAGGACGCATTAGAACTGTGGATAGGATCTTGTAAATACAATTCCCAGCCAGGTAACTCAATGGACAATAAACTAAATTTAACTTGCATAACACTTAATGGGTATGTAGAGGTGGAAAAGTACAGATATGTCTATTTTCTGATTTTTACAATATATGCTGCAGTAATTTTCTCTAATTCCACCATTATTCGTCTTATTGTGTTTCATCAAAGCCTTCATGAGCCCATGTATATTTTTATTGCAGTTTTGCTGATTAACTCTACTTTTTTTTGCACAACCATCTACCCAAAGTTTTTGCTTGATGTTTTATCTGAAAAACAGATTATATCACACACAATGTGTCACTTTCAGTATTTTGTACTTTACACTTCAGGAGCTTCAGAATTTTTAGTGTTGGCAGCCATGGCCTATGACAGATATGTGTCTATATGCAAACCTTTGCAATATTCCGTAATCATGAAAAAAACTACCATCTCTGTTTTCTTGGTCTTAGCGTGGCTTGTGCCTGCTTGTCAGGTTGCAGGAACAACTGTCAGGGCTCTGTGTGC
>NW_024583196.1:0-13329 GCF_018398535.1 Haplochromis burtoni | reverse complement strand
ATGTACATTGGCTCGTGAAGGTTTTTGTGAGTCCAAATAAGGCACACTATAGTGGAATTAAAGCAGAGAATCAGAATATATAACGTGGATATAACTACAAAATAAAGATACCTGTATTTGTGCAATTCTGCAAACCCACCAAAAGTTACCAATGTTAGATTTAATTCAACATCCATTGACAAAAACAAAAACGTTACTGAGTATGGAACTATATTACATAAATGGTATTCAAGAATAACAAATGAAAATGCAACTGTTACTGTATTGGAATAATATATTTTCAGCACTACACTAAGAAGGTAAGTGACTGACTATATGGCTTTGTTTTATTAGAAATCTTCCATCCTCTATGGGACTCATTAGGTTCTCCACTAACATGTAAACAACTTCAGGAAATCTGACCTATAAACATCTGATCTGATGTTTATATCACTGTGCAATTCATTGAATTTGCCCATGCATTGTTTTTAAATCATTGAACTAGTATAGGCTTACTATATACGCAAAAAATTCGAGTGTATGAAAAAAGGCTAAAGAAACCTCTTGAAAAGGAAACATTTTCTTTTTCTATTTTCCATATGTGAATGGACATATCTCTCTGGGTTTCCGGACAGAGATCTCGGATGTTGTATTGGTATCAGATCATTTCCCCGAGTGCCCCGATTAACATAGAAACCACTGTTGCCGTGACCCTCTACATTTTATCAACTTATATGACTATATAACACTTTACTTAATATAAAGCATAGAATTTAGGCACTTCAGGTAACTTCATTCTAACACTTGGGTTTCTGCTGCCTGAGGTATTCACTAAGCACACAGTCTGTCGGGGCATTTTCCTGATGTATTCGTGAATGTATGTTGTCTCATCCTGGACTATGATAATGCATGGTCAGGAGCCTTCTTGTCTTGATGTCACTGGCTTTTGCCAGCCTTTTATGCCAGCAGGATACCTGATCACAGGCAGGGTGTAGGTGTTTATAGCCCAGATCTTGTTCTTACCATTCATATGACTTCTCAGGATGTGCCTGAACCTCTGCAGGTACTTAGTGGTTGCAGCTTTCCGAGTGACCTCTTTGTGGTTCCCATTTGTCTGCATGATCCCCAGGTACTTGTGGCTGTCCTTGATGCTTGCAATGTTGGCTTTTGGTAGTTCGATCCCCTCAGTTCTGACTACCTTCCCTCCTGTTGTTATAATCCGACTACACTTATCCAATCTGAGTACTGACATGGACTAGAAATAGAGTGCATATTTCTCTTACGGTGTGTTCACACCGAACGCAATAGACGCGACCAGAGCATCAGGTTTACATGTAAAGTCAATGGAAGAACCCCATGAAGCGTGACTGGGGGTCCCGCGAAAATTCAGAAGCAGATTTGCATCGTGAAAACGCATGAGTCGCGCGAGTAGCGTGACTGACACGTTTGAAGCACGAATAAAAATACATGCGGCAGTTTGTGTGCTGCATTTTGTGCATTTGCGCGTATCCAGCTTCAAGCCGTGCCACGACAACCAATTAGGAGCCTGGTGACATGATGCTCTGACCGTAGTTCAAAAGGGGCAGGTCCAGCCAAAGCCATTTATTCTTCATTCAATATGGAGGAAAGGGTCATCAACGCCGTAGCAAACCACACGGAGCTGTACGACACCAGCTGTTTTCTCTACCGAGACAGGAATAAAAAAGGCCTAGCTCGGAGGAAGATGTGTGAAGAGATCGGGCAACCTGGTAAGTTCATTCATTTCTCTTTTGAAATTTTTGACTGACCCGTGGAAGCCGCACAAAAGCTAGCAAGCCGCCTACTGTCCTGCTATTTTCCTACTGATGTACAAATACCTTTCTGCTAACGAGATTATGTACTTATTCAGAGGACATCTGCAGGAGAAAGTGGAAGAGCCTCAGGGACACATACTCCAAGTAGAAGAAGATGGAGAAAAAGAAGAGGAGCGGGTCTGCAGCAGGATCGGGATGAGATGGAAGTTCTTTGTGGTCATGGGGTTTCTGGCAGCAGGGGAGTCCCAGTCAGAAGGTATGTTTACAATGAATTAATGTTGGCAGTTAATTTATGCATGTTGTCATATAGGAATATATGTTATTGTTAACATATATGGGCATCAGTTTCCTCATGTGCAAATGGTTACTGGACTTCCTGACCAACCACCCCCAACATGTCCAGCTGGATAACCACTGCTCATCTACAATCACAATGAACACCGGTGTACCACAAGGCTGTGTGATGAGCCTTTTCCTCTACTCCCTCTTCACCCATGACTGGAGACCTGCCGATGGTTCTAACACCATCATTAAGTTTGCAGATGACACCACAGTGATTGGCCTCATCAGTGACAACGATGAGGCCGCCTACAGGGAGGAGGTGGATCATCTGGCTGAGTGATGCGACACAAGCAACCTGCTGCTTAACACTGAGAAGACCAAGGAGCTCATCGTGGACTACAGGAGGAATGCTGACCCACATCCACCCATCTACATTAAGGGGATGGCTGTGGAGCGTGTGAGCAGCTTCAAGTTCCTGGGAGTCCACATCTCCGAGGATCTCATCTGGACGACCAACTGCTCCAAGCTGGTCAAGAAGGCTCACCAGCGCCTCTTCTTCTTGAGGACTCTGAGGAAGAACCACCTGTCCTCAGACATCCTGGTGAACTTCTATCGCTGCACCATCGAGAGCATCCTGACCAACTGTATAACAGTCTGGTACGGGAACTGCTCTGCCTCGGACCGGAAGGCGTTGCAGAGGGTCGTGAAAACTGCCCAGCGCATCGCCGGAGCACCACTTCCTGCCATAAAAGACATCTACAGGAAGCGGTGTCTGAAAAGGGCTGGGAAAATCATCAGAGACCCCAGTCACCCATCACATGGACTCTTCACCCTCCTGCCCTCTGGGAGGCGCTACAGGAGCCTCCGGACTAAGACCACCAGGTACCGGAACAGCTTCTTCCCCACAGCTGTCAGACTCCTGAACTCTGCCTCCTGACATCTGACCCACGTTAAACACATGGACTGGACATACACACACCCACAACCACCTACACACACAATGGACAACTGTACCCTCATACACACAATAATAACATGGACTGAACCACCACTCTCAACCACTAGCACTTTATATAGCCTTTGTAGAAATTATCCACATATCTCACTCATCTTAACTGCACTACTGTATAATTCTGTATAAATAATCATTCTGTATAATACGATAATTTTTAATTCTACAACTGCTTATAACTTGCACAGTTCACATTTCTGTATAGCTGTATATCTCATATTTCTGTATAGTTTTTTTTAAATTTCATATTTGTGTATAGTTTTTTCATATTTATATCCTGTTCATAGCCTGTACTTAGCTTGTACTTAGGGCTAGGCCATATTATACCGTTCACAGTAATACCGGTACAATGTTAGGCAACAATAAGAAAATGAAATATCGCGATAGGATATGGGTAAAACTTTCACGGACTGCCGGGGTAGACCATGTGGAGTGAGTAGAGGACCCAAGAGGAGACAGAGGCGAGGACACAAAACTGGACTTAACAAAAAGAGAGCCTTTATTTAGGGGCGAAAACTCATGGAAAAAACAACAACAACAAAGTAACTGAGGGAAAACCTGAACATAAACTGGGAAACTATGACTCTACTGAGATTTAGACTATGACTAAACAACATAAAAACTATGACTTACTATCGTTGGGAAACTGTGACAAGGGGTAGGGGAGATAACACAGACGACGCGACACTGAACACAGCAAGACTGAGGACTAAATGAGGTGATCAGAGGAAGTGGAGACATATGAGGACACAGCTGACACACATAACCTAAAGACAGGACAGGGGAAGTGAAAGCTAAATGCAATGAACAAAGAACAGAGGACTCTTTCAAAATAAAACAGGAAACATGATAAGACAGACCAGACAACATGGGCTTGACAACACGAGACGTGGAACACAAAGGGCAAATGAGACTAAGATCCAGGGGAAGGGGAAATGAGGAGATCCAATAAACAGAACTAAGGCTGAACAACTTAGGGGTTTAAGAGAGGTGGATGAGCTTAACCCAAATAATAAATGACAATACACAATATATAATGAACTCAAAATGCTGGGTCACAGACCCAGCCATGACAAAAACGCGCATGCGCAGTCCCTTAGTTTTCATACGCACATGGCCGAAAAAGCCAAAAGAGGCAACGGAGAATGAGAAGGGGGAAAGTGGATTTTTGAGTGAAACGGATGAACCAGAACTGTTTTTTAAAAATGGTGCAACTTCACTTGTGTGGTGTTTGTCCATCAGATACACAGAAAAGTAAATTTTTTTGTAGAACATGCAAGCGGGCCATCGTTATTGCCGTATTTGTCGGACTAAGGTGCTCGTTAATCTGGGTGTAATCGGGGTTCTAAACCCCGTCCTTTCAGGTCCCAAAGTTAAACGATCACTGCAGCATCACTGACAGTTAAAAACTGTCTAAATTCTTTCGATCAGCATTGCTGCTTTACCAGGTGTAACTATGAAGTTTAACATACAGGCATCCATGAAAACAGAAATTATTACATTTAACGGAGTTAGAAGCTAGCAGGAAATTAGCGGAAGGTAGCTCGCTAGTTTCGCCAGTTACCTAAGCATGATATACCATGTTCTGACTGAGAGAATTCTGAAAAAATTCAAACATTAGCTTTCCTATCACTTCCAACATAAATGAAGACAGGAAAATAAACAGCAGCAGACGTTTGTATGGTTACTGAAGTTGGGCTAACTGGTATATAATGATGTGCTACGTATCGCTAGCGACACAGCTATGTTAGCATAATGTGCCTTATAATCCCGTGCACCTTGTGGTCCGAAAAATATGTATTTGACTTTTTTATTTGGCACACTGCAGTTTAAGGTTGCAAAGCGCCTCTTTTGAACTTCAGTGGATATTACATACATGGTTATGCTGAGGATATGTCAGCCCATTTCTACTGGAAATGCCTTTTGGTTAAACTTTCAGCAAGAAATTTGCACTGTTAAATGTTTATATGGTTTTAATGCACATAAAAAACAGCTGCTTATTTAACTGAAAATAAATGGATGGTTTTTGCACTAATAAAGTTGTGGAGTTGTAAAGTATTTTGTCTAGTGTCAATTATAGCATAAATTATATTGTCAGTTATATCAATATCGCAAATTTTCAAATATATATCGTGATATATTTTTTTGGCCATATGAATGAATGAATGAATGAATGTCTTTCATATCACCCTGCTCTACTTGTACTCACTACAGCCTGTACATACTTATAGTTATAGCATATTCATAACATACCTTCATACCGTGTACATTATAACATACCATAATAGACCCATTTCTGTAATATACTTACATATCTATATTTTTGCTAATATATATTTGTAATATATCTATATCATGGCTAAAGCACTTCTGGATGGATGCAAACTGCATTTCGTTGCCTTGTACCTGTAACATGTGCAATGACAAAGTTGAATTCTATTCTATTCTAATATTATTTCAAATAATTCTTTTTTAATAACTATTGTATCAGTTCTACTACACAGCAAAATATTAACACACAACTTGACACATGTAGAATTTTTTTCATAGTATACTAATGAAAAAATATACAACTATATAGGAACATAGTGAAGACCAATTATTTAAGACAATAAAGAGAGGTTAGTTTATTTTGGAGGCAAGCTCCATTTATTAAGTAAATTTTAAAAAGGCAGGAATGCACTTTAGAGGTTTGTGGGTTGCTCTTAAAAGAGCCATTCTGGGGAAGTCACTGGGACGTCAAATAGGATATTCTTTTGGCTGCCAAGACACTGCTCCCTATGCCGAGAAGTGGGCCATGAACTTCTCCCTCAGCATCAGGACCTTTCGAATATCACTAGAAATATTATAAACAGTCATCTCGATACCACAGTTTGCTAACAGTAAACACCGACAACATTCACAGATAGCACACCATATCCATGTTATCAGTGTATAAACTGATAGTTTAACATATATTAGCATAGGTATCAATAAAGGACTACTGTATTAAACACTTTTACCAGGCATATGGACAGGCGCTCTGCAGGTGGGATTGAGCACCTGTAGTTGGTGTCCAGGCGGGTGATGCTTGGACTGACGCGGGACAGCAGCTCCTCAAATTGGGCAAGGGTAAGACAGTGGTACCGCTGAAAGCGGCCATCATCCAGACAGAGGTCCTGAAGCAAATGGTGAAACTCACCAAACTGCTCACGCTTCTGGAGGACCTGATGGTCCCAGGTACGGCGAGGACGTCCTTTACGCCGCTGCTCTGCTCTCTACAGTTAATAGAGAAGGGAGACTCTCTCTTCAAACACTAGATCAACAGCTGCCATCTTGCAAACATACCATCTGGCACTACTTCCTCCCACATTTAGAATAGAATAGAATAGAATAGCCTTTATTGTCATTGTACAGAGTACAACGAAATTGGAGTGCCACTCCCTTGGTGCAAGTTTCAATAATAAGTATAAATGTAAAATATAAAAAGTACAAAAAAAACAATCGTAAGTACTCAAACAATAGTATGTACAATATATACAGGATAGCAGCATTAATATAATGACAGTATGAATAGCAGCATAATATAATGACAGTATGAATAGCAGCATTAATATAGTGACAGTATGAATAGCAGCATATATAAGTGACAGTGCGCAGTATGGTAAGTAGAGGTTCAATTGTTTTTGTGCTTATTTACTACGGTGATAGCTCTGGGAAAGAAGCTATCCCTGAATCTGTTTGTCC
This sequence comes from Haplochromis burtoni, assembly GCF_018398535.1. NCBI lineage: Eukaryota > Metazoa > Chordata > Actinopteri > Cichliformes > Cichlidae > Haplochromis > Haplochromis burtoni. The sequence goes on along the minus strand of NW_024583196.1, from coordinate 6,537 downwards.
TGGTTTTATGTGACCTGTACCGTCGGCCTGACGGTAATAGTTCAAACAGTTGGTTGCTGGGGTGAGAGTGGTCCTTGATGATATTGCCAGCTCTGCTGAGGTACCGAGAGTTTGCAGTGACCTCCAGGCTGGGCAGAGAGCAGCCAGTGATCTTCTGGGCTGTGTTGATGACCCTCTGCAGTACTTTCCTGTCGCAGCTGAGCACCCTGCATACCATGTTGTTATGCCGTACGTTAGGATGCTCTCTATGGTGGCTCTGTAAAATGTCACCAGCAGCCTCTCCTCCAGGTTGTTCCTCCTGAGCACTCTCAGAAAGTGGAGACGCTGCTGGGCCTTTTTAACCACCGCTGTAGTATTTGCAGTCCAGGAGAGGTCATCAGATATCTGCACGCCCAGAAACCTCATGGAGTGTACCCTCTCCACACAGCTCCCGTGAATGTAAAGTGGGGCCGGGTCTGCTCTGCCCTTCCTGAAGTCCAAGATAAGTTCTTTAGTTTTCGTGGTGTTCAGTTGGAGGTTGTTAACTGAACACCACTCAGTCAGTCTGTTGACCTCATCTCTGTAGTCCGACTCATCCCCCCTTGAGATGAGTCCAACCACTGTGGTGTCATCCGCGAACTTTATGATGGTGTTTGAGAGATGGGTAGGGGAGCAGTCGGATGTGTAGAGCGTAAACAGGAGGGGACTCAAAACACATCCTTGTGGAGACCCGGTGCTGAGTGTGATGGTGCTGGACCGGTGGGGGCCGAGTCTGACAGACTGTGGTCTATTTGTCAGGAAGTCCTTGATCCAGAGGCAGATGGGGGTGGAGAGTCCCAGGTGAGACAGTTTCTGGACCAGGATCTCCGGGATGATATGATTGAATGCTGAGCTGAAGTCCAGAAAGAGCATTCTCACATAGCTTCCTCGGTGCTCCAGGTGACTCAGCGCAGTGTGGAGCGCTATGGTGATAGCGTCCTCGGTGGAACGATTTGTCCTGTAGGCAAATTGGTGGGGGTCCAGAGTGGGAGGCAGACCGGCCCTGATGTGCTGACAGACCAGTCTCTCAAAGCACTTCATCACTACAGGCGTAAGTGCAACAGGCCTGTAGTCATTTGGGCTGGCCACAGCTGTCTTCTTGGCGATGGGGATGATGGTGGAGGTTTTGAGGCAGGGCGGGACGGTGTTTGATGACAAGGAAAGGTTGAAGATTTTAGTGAAGACTCCGGTCAGTTCGTCAGCACATGCTCTGAGAACCTTTCCATGTATTCCATCAGGACCTGCCGCCTTCCTGGGATTCACTGACCTTAGAACACACCTCACTTGGTGCTCCCTAAGTGTTAGTGTGCCAGTGCTGGGGGCGGGTGGAAGTGGTGTGGCAGCTGAGGGCTTGGTCGTCTCAAAGCGGGCGAAGAAACGGTTTAGATCCTCAGCCAGTGAGGCATCAGTCCTAGATGTTGCCTGGTTATTGCTTCTGTAGTTGGTAATGTGATTGATCCCCTGCCACATTTTTCTGGGGTCGTTGTCAGCAAAGTGATCTTCAATCCTCCTCCTATAGGCAGCCTTAGCTTTCCTGATGCCTCTACTCAGGTCTGCCCTGGCCGCCCTATACGCAGCCCTGTCCCCTGACTTGAAGGCAGTGTTGCGGCTTTTTAGGAGGGATTGCACTTCGCTATTCATCCAGGGTTTTTGATTTGGAAACACCCTGACCCTTTTGTTGACGGTGACATTGTCAACACAGTTCCTGATGTACGAGAGTACAGTGTCCGTGTACTCCTGGAGGTTGTGGCTGGAGAATAAATCCCATACAGTTGTTGAGAAGCAGTCCTGCAGTTGAGAAAGGGCTCCTTCAGGCCAGGTTTTTATTGTCTTTGTCTGGGGCTTTGTTTTTCTCAGCAGGGGGGTGTAGGTGGGGGTGAGGGACATGCAGAGGTGGTCAGATCCAGCCAGGTGGGGGAGGGGTGTCGCTCTGAAAGCATGCCTGATGTTTGAATAGACATGGTCCAAAGTGTGTTCTCCTCTCGTAGCAAAGTCCACAAACTGGACAAATTTAGGAAGCACAGTCTTTAGGCACGCTTTGTTAAAGTCGCCGGCGACAATAAAAACCCCATCGGGGTGGGCAAGCTGTTGTTTGTTTATGGTGTTGAGCAAGAGGCTGAGAGCCGTGCTAACGTTAGCATCCGGCGGTATATAAACAGCTATCACAATAACTACTGTAAACTCCCTCGGGATGTAAAAAGGTCTGCACGAGACTGCCAGAACCTCCAAATCAGGAGAACAGTGTGTGTGAATGATCCTGCTGTTACAACACCACTCGTTATGCACGTAAACACATAGCCCCCCTCCTCTGCTTTTACCTGAGTTGCTGTTTCTGTCATGCCGGTGTAGCGTGCGGCCTGCTAACTCGACTGCAGCGTCGGGAATCAGCGGGTGAAGCCACGTTTCCGTAATAAGAATAATTTCCGCTTCACGCGTGTGAAAATTGCATATTTTTAAGTGCGACCAGTTTGCGTTGGACGCGCTTCGAGGTGCGAATGTGAACGTGACCAGCTTGGGGCTTCTGGCGCTTTTTAGTCGTGTCTATCGCGTTCGGTGTGAACGCACCCTTATACTGCCTTCCCTTCACTGGCTTCCCGTTAATTCCAGAATTGAATTCAAAATCCTACTCCTCATATACAAGGTCTTGAATACTCAGTTCCCATCATGTTTTAATGACAATATAGTACCATATCACCCCATTAGAGCACTTTGCTCTTGCACTGCAGGCTTCTTTTTCCCAGAGTATTATAAAGTAGAATGGGAGGCAGAGCCTTCTGTTTTCAGGCTCCTCTTCTATGGAACCAGCTTCCAGTTTGGATTTTGGGGACAGACATTATCCCAACTTTTAAGATTAGTCTTAAAATTTTACTTTTTGCTAAAGCATATAGTTGGGGATGGATCAGGTGACCCTGAATTGTCCCTTGGTTATGCTGGAATAGGTGTAGGCAGCTGGAGGATGATGCATTGAGTATTTCTTGTTCAGTCATTTTTTTCACTCACTGTGTGTAGATAGATAGATCTCTCTGCATTGAATCATTACGTCTTATTAATCTCTGGCTCTCTTCAGCATGGCTTTTGACCTATCTTCCTCATCTCACCCCCACTGGTTGCAACAGGTGGCCGCACCTCTCTGAGCCTAGTTTTGCTGGAGGTTTCTTCATGTTAAAAGGGAGTTTTTCCTTCCCACTGTTGCCAAAGTGCTCGCTTATAGCGGCTCATATGATTGTTGGGTTTCTGTCTTCACACTCAGGCAACGGTCGTTGGGATTTGTATAAAAAACATTGAATTGAAACCAATATGAACTGTTAAAATGTATCCCAGTTTCTGTTCATTCACCCTAGTTATCCAGTTCTTGCTCACCATATGTTTTACACACATATAAATGAACAAAAGATTACTATACATTATACAATAACTTGTCATTTTATCCAATTTCGACTTTTTTCTATCACTCACATTTACATTAAATCAGAGAATGAACCTGTTGTATATCAAGAAAGTCATTTCCTTTATACACTCACACCCAACAGTCCGGTTTGCTGTCCTCGTGGAGACATCTCATTGACATATTGCTTTCTTTCGCAACTTACCCTAACCCAGTGATTCGCAAACTGTGGTAAGTGTACCAGTGGTGGTACTTGGGCTCCCTCTAGTGGTACCCGGGAAGTCCAGATTTTGTGTGTGTGTGGGTGTGTGTGTGTGTGTGTGTCTGTATGTATACATATATATGTATAGATGTAATTGGCATGTGATAGATATATTGATTTGCTGTAGTAAATTACAGATTTTGGTCCCCACAAAGTAAAAACCAGTACACAAACACAAACACACACAAAAGGCCAGCAGAATTTGACTCTTTTTACTAAATCATTTTCATAACAGCGATTAATAATCTGTGATAAAGGGAAATGAAGGAAAAACCTGAAATCCAAGCATGTTTAGACTTTAAATATTACCAGCATCAGTCTAAAAAGTTAAATATCTTTGCTTTATGACCATTACATATGTCAGCACTAAGAGAATAGACTTGAACACTTACATAAATGCCATAAATAATAGTGCAGTGATTTCAGTGTTATTTAACTACACACAATAATATCTTGAGATATTTAGAAATTTCATTCATTTTGAGTCCATATATAATTGGATTTAAAAGAGGATGAAATAAAATCAACTCAAAGGTCAATATCAAACGGAGAGTTTTTGATAAGTCTGTTTCCAGTCGAACTATAATTATATCAAAGGAAATAAAACAAGAAAAGTGAATTAAAACCAGCAAGTGGGGTAAACATGTCTTTACAGCTTTTTTTCTCACTTCTCTACACCTTTGGTAAGATATTTTAAGAATCTTGATGTATGAAAAAAGTATGAAAAGCAAAGGTAGAAGGGCAATGTTTATCAACATGACCACACCATATATAGATATTGCTACTGACGGCACACACTGAAGCTTGTGAACTGAATTATTACAAAAAATTCCTGTCAGAGTAAAGCTACAGAGTTTGACATTAGAATACAACACACCTAACATCAAGGCTTCAAAAGCAGGTATAAGCCAAGCTAAAATCAGACATACATATATAGTTATTCTATTCATAATAACTGGATATTGCAAGGGTTTACATATAGACACATACCTGTCATATGCCATTGCTGCCAACAGTAAAAATTCTGAACCAACCGAGGTGTAATATGATAAACCTTGGAAAAGACAGAGTGGATATGATATCATCTGTTTTTCAGACAAAACATCAGATAAGAGCTTTGGATAGATAATCATGCTGTAAAGAACAGAGTTGATTAACAAAGCTGCAATAAATATGTACATTGGCTCGTGAAGGTTTTTGTGAGTCCAGATAAGGAAAACTATAGTGGAATTAAAGCAGAGAATCAGAATATAAAGTGTAAATATGATCACAAAATAAAGATATCTGTATTTGTGCAATTCTGCAAACCCACCTAGAGTTAGCAATGTTACATTTAATTCAACATCCATTTAATGAACAAAAATGTTATTTACTATACAACTAGATGACATAAATGGTATTCATTAAAAATCAAATGAAAAGACAAGTCTTGATGTATTGTAGTAATGCTTTTCCAACACCGAACTAAGAAGTAATTGGCTCTGTGGCTTTGTTTTATCAGACAACTTCCCATTCTCAATGGGACTCATTAAGTTCTTCAAGAACATGTAAACAACTTCACCAAACTTTATCAGTTGATATTTTTGTCTGTATGATCTATCATCGTACAGCATACCTCATACAGAGGTGAGTAGACTTAGTAGTGTAGATAAAATAATAATAAAATATCATTATTATTATTATCATTATTTGTGTATAACTTTCTATAACCAAAGTGCTTGCTGGTACAGGAGAAGCACTTCTAGTATATATTCTGAGCCCAGGCCATGAAGGACAGGTAATCAGTAAAATCTTAAAATCAATTCTAATGCAATATGTAAATTTTTCTTAGTCTTTAGAAGATGTCTAGCTGCTGTATTTTGCACGATTTAGTATTTTAGTATTTAGTATTTATTTATTTATTGTCATTGTCAAGAACAATGAAATTGCGTTTGGGGCTTCCATACAACCAAAAAAAGAAGAAAATAATAAATACCCCTTAAAACCCAAGTGTACATATTTAACCCAGTGTGACTCCAATGCAATAGACAATCCTTAGCAATAACATGAGAACATGACAAGTAATGTTGGTAGAAATTCAGACAAAGACCTGAGAAACATGACAAAGTACAACAGTGCAACCCATTCAATATTATTGTACTGTGAGATATGATATCAGATATGATAGTTATCTATTTAAGAAACATTTATCTATGAAATGTTGTGTTTAGTAGTACAACAAAATGCCAAAAATTACTGCAGAGCCACTTCACTAAGTCAAAATTGTAATAATTATTTCTCAGTTTCATCAAAGAAAAATGATGAGAGCAAGTGAAGTGAAAATAAAGTAGTTAGGCACATTACTGAATGAGCTAATCACATTATTCTGTGAAAAGTAATGTACATATTTGGTAATAATATGTATAGCCACCAGAGACAAAGTGAGAAGAAAGAAGAGCACTGTCTTCATGTCTGACTTGTCATAAGAGAGAAATGGTGAAGTGGATGTGTGGCTCATACAACGAGATAAAAAAGAAATCCAGTTCTTTATAAGCGAGCTTAAAATCCTTTAATCTGTGAGCTTCTTCTGGGAGTACAATAAGCTGTTGAAAACTGACTATGGTCATTTTTTTCATTGTCTGTCCTCTTCATGAACGAGTCTGTGGATTAAAGGCTTCTAGGCAGTACCCATACAATTATCATGGATTCTCTTTGTAGTATGACTACTAACAGGTTATTTAAATGGATTAGTAGAAAAGTCTCAATTAATTTAGACTGACACCCTGTCTGCACAAGAGAAAATATGTGCACTTCAGAACATTTGTATATACAGATTGTTTTGAGATTTATGATTTTTTTGTTTAAAATTTGAACAGACACAACAGTCTGGTCA
>NW_024583195.1:139692-146656 GCF_018398535.1 Haplochromis burtoni | reverse complement strand
ATTCAGTTTTTAAAAGCATTTATTCAAGTTACAATTCAGATTCAATCTGAGCAATTCAAATTCAAATTTAACTTATTCAAATTCAGTTTCTAATGGCACAGATTTCTGCCCATATCACCTTCTGTTTGGCACTGAACCATAATGTACAGAAGGTGCTTTAGTTTTTCTTTGGATTTGATATTAATTTATACATGAAGTTTGAGTGAAAATGAATCATTACTGAATGAAAGTAGCAGTCATATTTTCTTACCATGTCAAGCACACAGGAGAACGGACTCCGCCTGGGCAGATGAGTGGAATAGAGTTCAAAAGGCCTTCGATAGTCTTGCCTTAAGTTTTGAAAGATCTCCGTATCAGGGATGATGTCTTCAGGAGAAACTGATGTTTGCATGATATTTCCCAGAAAGAAGATGCTGTGAAGCATCTGTTTGCACAAAAATATATCATTTTCCATGCTGTATAAAAATAGTGGGTTCAAAACACGCTGACAGTACCATTCATTATGTCCCCATCAGATAAAGTACCTCATCAATCAATGTTGTAGTGTCTTGTTGAATCGTGGTCTTCAGTTTCAGCATTTCCTCAATCATTATCAAACTGTTTTTCTTAAAATTATATGCTTCAGTGTCTTCACATTCTCTTTTAAAATGATGAACAACAGTTAATTTTTTTAGAGTTAAATAAAAAAGTATAATGCTCTGATAAACTTTTAAGACCAGTTAATAGATACCTGCTGTCTTCCATAGAAGTCTAAAGCAATACGGAAGAAAACAACACATTACCAAATTAAACATTTCAGTGATAACCCAAAAAGATATTGAAGATATTTGTTTTAAAAAATAAAATAAAATTGAAAACTGCATAAAAGCAGAAACTCACCATTGCAAGTGCACAGTAAATGAAACTGGAAATGTAGCTCTCCCACTTCAGTCAAACTATTCCTGCCTACATACTTTGACGTGACACGTCACATTACATAGTTGCTCTGGGTGCATTCTTGTGCAACATGTGGCAGGATAAACAAATGAATGCACACACAAATGTGCCAGTTGCTAAGCAGAGGAATTACTTTTGTTTTGTGAATAGAGCTTGAATAAATTACCATTTAAGGGCTCTGATCTTGCACAACAGAAGATTTGCATTTCAATTAAAAATTATAATGCAGTGACAAAGTTTTTAAATAAGTTGACTTCAGCATTTGCCCACTATGGCAGTCTGAAACAATGAAAAACTAGATGATGCAATTGCTGAAAAAATTGTGGTGGGATTGTCTGTTGATCGGTGTTTGGAGGTAAACAGAATGGTTATAAAAGCTGAAGGGATGTTACAGCACTAACGGCAGTGATAACTGCAAAAAGTTCAAAAAATGTAATTAAAGTCTTTCATCTTAGAAATAATGTATTGTGGCTCAGACAAGGAGGAGACAGAGGTGTCGTTTGGTCTTGCTTCCCGCGAGTTAGCCCGGGAGCACAGCCGTTTATTAGCATTCAACAGAAACACAACAACAACAACAAAAAGGCGCTCTCTCCACCCAGAAACACACAGTCGCAGAGAGACAGTGTCACCTGTAACCATGGCAACATAACCTGCGGCCTGGAACAACAGAACATAGCTGTCCCACCCCAAACAACCCTGACCCACTACAGTATGCTGATAAACTCCTATAACACATTGATAGCTTATATTGTACAATTTACAACATGTGATGTATATTGGTCGTCCATTATAATAATGAGGGCCTTAAATTTGAAAATCTGACACATGAACAGTCCCTGCTGTTAATCAGCTGTTGTCTGGTGTCCATTAGTATGTGTGAGAGAGAGAGAGGCAAACAGAAGCTATTTTAAATTGTGGTTGTCAGCTTTAATACTTCACGCTATGATAAATAGGCTCACAATTTTAGTATGACACAAACTGACTGAAAAAAAATATATATATATTTTGTTTCCTACACTAAAATCAGTGTCAATACTCAAAATCACATGACAGTCAGGGACACTGACAAAGAAATAGATATGTTTTCAAATCAAAGATTTATTTTTCAGGTAAATGGTTGAATATGATTAAAGAACCATGCTTGAAATGAACAAATTTTCAGTTTAGCTAAACCACCATTAAGTGCATCCACCCGATTTAATTTTTTATTTATACAGAACCTTTCCAGTTGCTGCCGCTTGTTGTCTGATTTCTGTTATTTGCCTTAGAAAATGCAAATTAAACCCTCACAAAGGTTAAAACAACAAATATAACTTTTACAGTTGGGTATTAATTTTTTATGCAAAAACGGAATTATATGGAGTCCTCCATTCACCTAGGTCAGCTTAGCACAAAGAGCAGAAGTCACCAAAACAGAACCTAGTGGTACACATTAAGTAAAACAAATGGAAAACCTGCGGCACATTATCTTTGAAAACAACATAAAAAATTTGTAACATTATTTGCAATTAATCACCTTACAATTTGAGTGCTCTGGAATGCACACAGTCTTTGCAGACTACTAAGGATCAGACATCCTATCAATATGCAATCAATTATATAACTCTAATCATTAATGAGTATATGTTTCTAAGCATAAATGACAATCCAACAATATAACTCTGACCACAACTTTTAAAAACTTTCAGACTTCTGTTTCCTGCTGTGTTTCAGATATTCCAGGATGCTGGATTTCCTTTCTGCCACCAGCTTCTTATACTCTTCGTCCAACCTCTTGCCCAAATCGCTCATGCTCGTGTCTGCCCGATTCTCCCTGGGCTACACACAACAGACAATAACATAATTTAGTGACAGTGTTTACAGATGATCATCTTTATTAACGAACAAGTCCAGTAAACAAATTTAACTTCTCACCATGTCTTTAAAGGCCTCTCCCCTGTAATAAACCGTGGAGCCTGGATACTCCATTCCCTCGTCACCTAACTGCTTCATGCTTGAAGCCACCAGATGCAGCTCCTCTTCATCATAGGCATATACCCGTTGGTCCTCACAGGTCATCAGAACGAGCTGCTCACATGGGAACGAGATGCCCTCGACCACACCAATAACCTGCATGGTTACAACCTTCGGAAGGTAGAATTTCCCCCAACCGTTCACCACAAGAAAATTATCTTTGTAAACGGTGTCCTCAAGCCTTGCTTCCCTCAATGTGGCACCAGCCGGCTTCTTTAAGGGGAAACGCTCACCTTTATTTGCAGATACAATCTGTGAAACACCTGCTGGGGAGTCATCCTCACCTGCAACATATGGCAACACATGCAGTTTCTTTAAGGATGGAAAATAATTATTTCAGCCTTCCTTTTACATGAGACAGAGATGATTGTACTGTACTTTTTTCTCTTTTGACAGGTGGGACATGAGACACAACAGGAAGGTTATGTTTCAACCTGAAATACAGAAGAGATTATGATTGTTATAAAGTTTATAAGAACAGTTTTCCTTTTACAATCCATTGTCATCCTTTCTCTCGTGCTCCTGTAACCCAGTCAGTCAGCCTCACTGTATGGAGCTTAATGCCAAATAGTTACTGTTATGTCTATCCTCCTGAAGTCATAGCATCACAGTAATTTGTTTTGTATGTTCAGAAGCTTTGTGCTTGGGATATAAGTTGCCATTTCTGCACTGAACCATCTACAATCCTGAGTCCATACATCCTGTGAGTGTTTGGTTCAAGGGTTCAGTCTACAGTCAGAGTCGGGTCCTCATCTTCAGTCACAACAGTGGTTGTTACTGTCTGTCAATGTTTCTGAATTATTTAAGTATATTTCCTAGAAGTATTTGTTTCATTTCACTCCTGTGCATCTCTTCTCCCTCTGTGTGAAAGGCAGTCTTCAATAAGAGGTTAGGTCAGTGTACAGATGTGCTCCATATTCCTTGATTCAATCGGAAATTTCACTTTTCAGTTAATCCAGCTCATTACAGGTTATGTCCATGATGCTTGGACTTCATATCACACTCATGCTAATTTACAATCAACAATCAACTGGTGGGGGAGGCTGTTACATCTTGCAGGAGGTCTCCTCTCCAGGAACTCACTCTGCAGGAGGGGGAGATATTGCAATCCCCCCTGGCTTCTGCTCCGCGGCTGCTGAGCGACCCCTCATCTGGGACTCTCCTCAGCTCTTTCTGGGACAGTGGCGCGGCTGCCCCTCTGTTGGTCTTCCTTGGTCTCTTGTGTTCTGGGGGCCTCTGGATGTCTGGAGTTTTGATCTCCTCCATACCTGCTTCATGCCCTGGAGGACGGGGCTGTGGCCCCCCCACACCCTCTAGCAGATCATTACATGAAGGAACCTTTTAAAAACAAGCGCGTCCATGCTCACAGGTGTACACACGGGTGATCACACCCACAAACTACACCCTTTTTGGCTCCTACCTCAAAGCACACTGTGTTCTGTTCGATCTTAGTGCTGCACAATAATGTTTAATATTTAGTATTTACTGTTATATTCACCATATCATCGTGATGTTGTTTATTATATTGCTCTTTTTTTTTTGCTTGTTTTCTCTTTTTTCTTTCTCAACAGGTGATCGAGGTGATTGATATATGTATTTTTTGTCAGACAATAATTCTGATGGCAAAAGAACCAAATGGGACAGGCAAAAGAATAATAATAATAATTTACAATCAACAATAATTATTTGTTACTTTCTTTTGTTTTGTTTAAACATCATAAACTCCAGTTTACTTGTGCTGCAGATCAAGTACCATAAGTACACATCTCTAATCCTCACTACATAAATAAATCCACTGGTCAGAAAAATTACATGACGAATAACACCATACTCATGACGAAACACAAAAACCTTACAGCTGGAAACATAAACAGAGCTGAAGTTTAATCTGACAAATCAGGTGTGTACAGCCTCAATATCAGAAAACTGCTTCTTACCTGTGACGCTTTACAGATGGAGCCATTCTGATTTTCTGTCACCTAAAAAATTTAATTACATCATTAAAAGCAGTGGTGGATAAATATTTGAAAACTTTATTGGTTCACTAAGACCACAGTGAAATAATATAACAAGCTTTTCTGCCTATTTATATCACTCAAAAACTTTCAGCCAATCAAATAGAGTTACTTTTCTGTTGTTTGCATCTATGTGGCTTTGCGTCTCCAATAGAAACACAATCACATACAAAAACAAACACACAAACAAACAAAAAAAGCAAACACTAAAATGTAAACCATCAAGACAACTGAGCTTAAAGTTGGGAACTGCAAATGGTCAACAGAACAACAAAGTAAAATAAATCCCAAATCAAGTCCCAAAATAATAATTACATAGGCTGCAACAACGGAACCCATATTCCCATAAAACGTCCCTCCACCCCAGATGCTGAGGAACAGGAAATAGCAAGAACTGGTTTTCCAGTGATTTCCAAGATCTATACATGGTCCCGGATTTTTTTAAACTCATCACTGACTGCTCAGTTTGAGAGAGGAAATCATAATACATTATTGCTCGGTGACAGTGGGTATCCTGTAAGGATTTTTTTGTTTACACCATACTTCCACCTAATTACACCTGTGTGCACTTTGGGTCTGGTGGAGCGCATGTTTGCGGCAGAGATAAAACTGGACGCACCTGCAAGTGCCAGCAGCCGGTGCGGAAACCTGTGGCGAGGAGAAGTCGCAGGCTGACTGACGATGTGGACGCTTCTTACTATGAACACAGAAATAACAGAGGGTGCACTAAACTAAACGGTCATGTTTTACTAGTTTTACATGGGTTTGCTTTCATATTAGAGCCAGTTTTTATTAAATCTTTTCTGCACAGTATTTTAAAAATATGCATGTATATATCACAAGTAAGTCGATATAAAATATATTTTAAAACATTTTAGTAAAATCTAAATTTAATAAATCTGAATCTTTTTTACATTTTTTGTTTGCCACCTGTACACATGATTTCTGTTGTGCATATTGTGAAATGTCAAATGAACAACAAGACCCAAAGTGTAGCTTCTGTTTTCTTGTTCAATCTCGCATGCGACCACGCTGAGTGTTTACAAAAGTAAAGAAAAAAACTCTAGCTCTGGATTTTCATAGAAGAGATGTATCCAACAGTTTTTACACGAGCAGCAAACACAAATTTGAAATAAAGGCATAATTAAATAAAACCCTTGCTCACTACTGTTTAACAAACAAGTAAAAGTTGCTGGTTACCACAGCCGAAGAATCATAGCTTTTGCTGCTTTGACCGATATAACGATATATTTCGCACAGTTATGCTCGAGAATGTGACGCAGAAGCTTTTTAGCTGGCTGCCATGAGCTTATTTTACATTTATTTTGGTTTGACAGAAAGAAATCCAAAAGGGGGAAACAATATGAAGATATTGGACAAAATTACCAATTGTTTTTTTAAACATACCATAAAGAATCACAACCAAAGTCCCGCGTGTGCACTGCTCAGAAAAGACAACTTTAGTTCAGGTAAGTCCTTCTCTGTTTCATCAACATCATCAACAACACGGCTCAGCTCTCACCATGTGTCTCCCACTTTTCTTACAAATGTTAACATTTGTAAAAGTTAAAAATATGTGTTTGACCTCAATTGATATTCGCCACAAAGTTATAGAGGACACGAGCATCATTATTGTTGTTACAAATAGGTAATAGAAATCTGAAAGCAAAAATTTTGTGATCAAAATAATTATTTACTCAAGTTTATTAAATAAATAAAAGACAATAGTTACCACAACAGTAGAACTGTGGGCTTGGCAGTCATCTTGGAAAAGGATACCTAAGCCTGCTGTGCAGCTTTTATTCACTGCAGCCACTCCCAGTTAGACAACCTTCGTCAGTGTTTGTATATAAAGAGCCAGTATAATAAATAAATATTTAGCACAATCAGTATAAAATCCTGAAAGCTACAAAACATGGGATGGTTCATTTACAAACACAAGTTTCACTCTTTTTTGTTGAAAAAATCAAATTGTTACACACTTAAATTTACAAAAAAAA
>NW_024583195.1:138060-139672 GCF_018398535.1 Haplochromis burtoni | reverse complement strand
AGAGCCAGTATAATAAATAAATATTTAGCACAATCAGTATAAAATCCTGAAAGCTACAAAACATGGGATGGTTCATTTACAAACACAAGTTTCACTCTTTTTTGTTGAAAAAATCAAATTGTTACACACTTAAATTTACAAAAAAAACCAAAAATGTTAGAAATCTCTACTGTCATGAACAAAAATGTAAACCTGATTGAGGTCCAAAATATAATTGACTGTTTTGGACTACTTTTGATTTTACATTTGTATTTCACCTTCAAATAGTTTTATTTTAATATTTTCAGCTTGCCTTGCTTGGTATCATTCTTTTCAGCTCAACCTCATTACATAAAAACATAAAATCCTAGTAGTAGGGAAACTTTGTTACTGTAAAAACCACAGACATGTTTAGTAAATTATGCTCAACATGTAAATTGTAAATTCTGAAAACTTATGCACAAATTTTGTAAACAGACTTATATACAACTATTTATCTAAAAATGCAGCCAATGTATCTGGCTTTGTTTGTTTGTTTTCTTTGTACACCCATTTAAAAATACTATGATAACTAAAATGAGAGAACAATCTACTGTCAAAAGGGAGAAAGGTTGGGTGAGCCCAGGCCTCAGGAGGGTAGCCAAGCTAGTGTAACACACCCAAAGAAAGATTCTAGGTCTACCATGTTACACTAGTGTTCAAGAAAGTGAGAAGGACAACCCAACCATTGGAGTGATCTGGAGGTGAGTGACGGGCAGGAGGGCAGGTAGATGTGGGCTCCATGAATGTTTCCAGAGAAGATAGCCATCGGAGCCTTTTCAGGTGAGCAGTCTGGAAAAACCATTGTTGAAGTGACGGCAGGTGAAATGAGTAATGGTCCTGAATTTCGTAGTGGAGAGCACTAGAGTAAAATTCAAGTGTGCACCAAGTTCGGACTGGGCCTCAAATTACTGATTTAATGTATGTATAAAAGAAAATACCGAATGTCTCATTGTTAATGTTGGATTCTGTTGGATTCTGGATTGTTAAGACCAGTGTAAGCTAGTCACCCAACTTAAACATGGAACGTCTACTTAAATAAATGTTGGCCTATTCTTTGATTTTAAAAAAAGGCAGAAAGAACAGACTGCTGGGTGAGTTAAACTTGCTCACATCAGCAGAGAGAGAACAGCCTTGCACCGTAAAAACATCTTGATAAAAAAAATAAAACCGCTCTAAATGTTTAAGAGTTTTGCGTAGCCTTGTTTTGGCCATCACAACCTTCAGGGAGCTTTGAAGGAATGTCCTTTCATGGTTCCCTGAAGGTTACAGATTGTTGGGTTATGTGAATAAAACAGAGAACTTAGATGTATTAGGAGCAGCTGGTTGTTAGGGAGCCTCTGCTCATGTTAGGCAGACAGAGTGCTGAAGTGTTGCTGCCCTCTGCTGGACTGTGTGTTGTATTCAAAAGTCTAAAATTAAGATACCCATGTAATCCCTACGTACTATTAAAGTGCGTCAAGATTGAAAAATGCTACTCATGATGCTGAAACAGTTTCCTCCTGTGAAAAGGACAACTCAGTCTCCAGATGAGAATACGTTTGACTCTCTCTGATCATGCCCACTCTCACTTTCCATCAGGGTCTTTATTAAA
>NW_024583195.1:134764-138035 GCF_018398535.1 Haplochromis burtoni | reverse complement strand
AGGGAGAGCAGTCTGCCGCGGTATGTCCCACCTACGTGCTCTGTGTTTGCTGCTATGTGTGGAGGTAGTCGCGTGCTGGCAGGAGAAAAGAGAGACTGAAGCTTTTGAGCTGGAAAAAAGTATTAGATATAAGTTGCAACCAACTGTGTTGCACATAAGTTCACTGGTTATCAGCTACCTTTCATGTTAGAAGTAGCCGCAGTGAGTAAACAGGCAAATGCTGCATTTTTCTGGTGACTTTAGAAAGTACCGCATGGAGCTAAACTGTTAGCCTTTGTTAGCTCTGGTTGCTATCAACTGCCTGAAAGTTCATCTCAATCTGCTTCCAGAAGTAAGGTAACACTTGAAGCGCAACTTATGTTTATTTTTTCTTCATGTCGTATTACGGTTATTAAAGAGAAAACAACATGTCCTGTTACGTTATTTAGAGCCCTGCATTTTCCGACCGAGAGACACCATGCCATTGTCTTCGGCCGTGATGCGCTGAGATCGGTGAGCACATGTTGTATGTCTCAGTTAGTTCACGTCTGTTTCACATTTTATTGTTGAGAAACTGAATTAATCTCAATTGTTTGATTAATAATTGTCGACTATGCGACATATATGCATATGCACTGACTTTACTTGGTTTAATGCATAGTTTGTGTAAGAGAAATGTTTTATTTTTGCAAAATTGAGTATTTTTATTGCAAATTTATGTTGAATGTGATTTAAACAAAATCCTAAGTTGTGAATTATAGCTAGAACAGCATAATTAATATTTGAATTGCTCTTCTGACCCTGTCTGTTGACAGGTCAGGTTTTTTTTTGTATGCTGAATTGTTCCTGAGGTGGATTCCTCCGGTGAAATAGATGGCGAGCCTTCCCACCTGGACTTAGAGAGACTGAGATTCGCTTCTTTTCCACTTGATGATCTGCTGCACCTTGCGGTGTGGTAGGACTGTATCACTCACACTTTCACGCACAGCTGGTTATACATAAGACCACTGACTGACATTCTCTCATCCCTATTTTCTTTCACACCCTGGGAATTTTTTGGACTTTACCCCTTGGACATTTTTTATTTGGGACTTTAAATAATGAGCTGTTGTGTAGAGCATTCTCCACATGTGAAAAGAGTGTGAGATTTTCATTTGAATGTACATTGGATTTGTGTAATCTGTTTCTATAAGAGTTAAGGAGTCAGGTTACTAGGGTGCACCCGAGCATTGAAACCCGAGCATTGAAACCCGAACATTGAAAACCAAAAATAACACTTGGCCAAGTCATTGCTTTAGTAGTTTGTGTTTTACTTTTCTTTTAATTTTTGTAAGTTTCCTTTCTACCATTGTAAAGTGTCGTTAACCTGTGCTTGTCAACCTTATGGTTTATGTCACTAAAGTTGGCTGGTTCTTTTGAGTTACATTCTTGTCTCTGTGTCTCATTTGAACACACCCCTGTGCTCCTATAGTCGAGCCTATTGGCCCATTGATATATTCTTTTCAACAATTCCCCTTACTGTGTTACTTTGGCTTCCAATGTTTGCATGTTTTTGTTCATGGCAGTGCAGATGAAGATCAGATTGGCAAAAAGAGTCGCTCTTGAGGAAAGAACAGAATATACATCGGTCATATTGGTCAAAACATACTGGGACCTGTGCATTTCGATTGGTTGGGCAGGCTGTCCATCTCTCCTCATATCAGTCCTTAAAGTGGTACCCTCATTTTATGTGGGTTACACAAACAAAAACCACCTTATGAATAAACTGACCAAAACTATTTATCAAAATGAGGTCTGACATGAATGTAACTTCCTTTATTGTTGTCATTACTGTTGCTGAGTCACTGCATGTGTCCGAGTAGTCATGCTTATTGTTCTCCACCTAACACATCTCTGCTGTAAATACTGATATATTGTCAGAAATTCAGCATATGCCTTTTTAATTCATAAATAATTACCCCAAATTCCACGTTTCCATAAATCTATCAGTACTTCTCATTGTGATTGATTTCCATCTGTTATGTGTATCGCTACTGGCTTCTGGATCTGAAGCTGTCTGTTCAACAGACAGGAAGAGATTACAGTGCATTACAGTGAATAACAGTCATTTCATTTAGTTCGTTTAGTTTGGTTGTTGTGGTTCTCAAGGGTTTCCAGCACTGATCTTGCATAAAGTTAGCTCGAAATATTTTACTTTGACCTTTTTATTTCATGCACCATTTCAAACCAAGCTTATAACATTAAAGAATCAAAAACAGATTAACAAAGTAAAACTAAGCCCTTCTACTCTTGAACAATATCGTTTTTTCCCCTCCCAAGTAGTGAGTGAGTTGCTGATCTGTATAAAGCCATACATCCACTGTCGGTAATATTTTAGGTCTTTGCTTGTTATATCCTCATGATTCACTCTGTTTACCCTGAATGCAACATCTGCCTCACACCAAACAACACTTTTCCTTCTAGTTTGCACTTCTTGGTGTAAACATATTCTGACATTTTCAAGATTTCTGTAAGGGAACATATGAAACGGTTAAAAACTATGCTGGTCTTTCAACTACAAGGTTTCTTACAACAACATCAGTCAAGACAGGAGTGTTGCAAGGATCTTAAAACATTGAGGGTTTAGCCCAGCCCCGAATTCTTTTGGATTTTCACTTTATTATTTTTACAGAGAAAATAATCTAAAATGTCATACATTATGCCTTACCTCAAGGTTGAAGTCAGAAAATTATACTAAAAGAAACAATCAGTGCAATTTGATTAGCTCTTGTTGGTTCCTATTTTTTATTTTAAACAGAAGGAGTCAAATGAAGACTTCCCTTTGTGCAAGTGAGCTTTGACATTTGTAACTTTGAATCTAAACACTATATAGTACTGATAGATTACTACTCAAAATTTCTTTACATGGATGAACTGAAACAGACACCACAACAGATACATGTATACTTTGGAAGCGTCTCTGTGCGATCACAGCATATTTAATAGCCCAACAGCCCAACGACTGTAACTGGCAGTGAATAGCACAACATGTTTGTAGTTCCAATGTTGATAAAACCTCAACGTGTCAAACTTAAAATGTGCAATCCTGCTTAGTGGGTTTAAAATGGACTTGTATGGTTTGGAGGTAATTTACTACAGGGATGTTCAGCCTGCAGCTGACCAGCCCTGATCGTATAAATACAGCAGACAAAGTGGAACAAGTATCCATGAGGGTGAAATGGTGGTTTTCCTGTCTGAAATCTAAAAAAGTATGACCATAAAGTTTTCAAAAGGAAGGTACTATCATCAGAAT
>NW_024583195.1:131539-134744 GCF_018398535.1 Haplochromis burtoni | reverse complement strand
CTCCTGTGAAAAGGACAACTCAGTCTCCAGATGAGAATACGTTTGACTCTCTCTGATCATGCCCACTCTCACTTTCCATCAGGGTCTTTATTAAACAGGAGTCAAATGAAGACTTCCCTTTGTGCAAGTGAGCTTTGACATTTGTAACTTTGAATCTAAACACTATATAGTACTGATAGATTACTACTCAAAATTTATTTACATGGATGAACTGAAACAGACACCACAACAGATACATGTATACTTTGGAAGCGTCTCTGTGCGATCACAGCATATTTAATAGCCCAACAGCCCAACGACTGTAACTGGCAGTGAAAAGCACAACATGTTTGTAGTTCCAATGTTGATAAAACCTCAACGTGTCAAACTTAAAATGTGCAATCCTGCTTAGTGGGTTTAAAATGGATTTGTATGGTTTGGAGGTAATTTACTACAGGGATGTTCAGCCTGCAGCTGACCAGCCCTGATCGTATAAATACAGCAGACAAAGTGGAACAAGTATCCATGAGGGTGAAATGGTGGTTTTCCTGTCTGAAATCTAAAAAAGTATGACCATAAAGTTTTCAAAAGGAAGGTACTATCATCAGAATGATGAGAGTTCCAATCATTATTTAAGGAGTTGGAGCAGGTGGACAATCAGTCAATCAGTGCCACCTATGGCATGAACTGACAAGTAATTCACCACAGTATTTACATGATCATATCTTACCACAAGAGGTCAGTAAAGGGATTTAAAAAAAAAACAACAACAGTCAAATTAGTTCCCAGAACTTAAAAATGTTTTGGAAACTTGTTGCCACAAACAAACAAAAAAACAGTACTGAGTACTCACTCTACATCCTGACTCAGGAGAGTGAGAATAGAACAAAAGATTAAAAAAGGAAAACAACACACAAACAAACAACTAGTCACCACTTAAGTTGTTAAGCTCCCCTATTTGAATCCACAACCTTTGGCTGTGTTATGTCTTTGTTGGAAATCTTCTGTTTAATCAAAAACATTTTTAATTCAGTATCTTTTACTGTTGCATGTCATCCATACTCTGACGGATTTTGCCCCCTTTCAACAACTTTGTGAATAAAAATGTACAGGCACAAAGTCTGGTCAAAGTGTTCGTGCTTAACACGGTGCTGATCCTAACTCAGTAAGCTGTTGTGGAAATAACAAAAAAAAGTAAATAGTGCACAGCGTGCGGTGCCTTTTTGTTACCCACTGATAACCGGTTACAAGTTGACTTCTTAAATTAACCTGTTTTTATTAATATTTCAAACATTATGTATCTGCTTTTGTCTCATCTCTCGTGCAGATTTCAGACAGGAGAATCACCATTTTACCCTCATTCTTGCGCCACTTCATTTGCTTTAAAAGCTTCGCCTCAGTGCCGTGACCCGGATTCGAACCGGGGTTGCTGCGGCCACAACGCAGAGTACAAACCACTATACGATCACAGCCGGTCAGCTACAGGCTGAACGTTCATGTAGTCGATCACCTCCAATCCACAGGAGTCAATTTTAAACCCACGAAGCAGGACTGTACATGTTAAGATTCACACGTTTAGGTCGTATCAACAATGGAACTACAAACATGTTGTGCTTTTCACTGCCAGTTAAAGTCTGGATGTTGCGTTTTTTCTTATTCCACCATAAAAGCCTGGAATCTGCGTGTAACAGCTGACCTGTACGATGTGCAGAAGAACACCAAAATGTATTTACAGTCAGACCACGAGACGTCCTAGTGTTAATGCAGATACTGTTACTGTGCCATGTGAGTAAATGAGTGCATCATTGACACAGATTTGAGGATCTATATGAAGAAGAAAAAGCACAATACAGACTGTAAGTGCAATGAAAAGTCCAGGTCCCTGTGTTCTGCAGGGCAGTTTCTGCTCTCTGTTCAGCAGCTTCTTCTTTGTGCAGATACTCCGGTCTGGAGGAGATCTTTTGGAGAGAATACTGCTGACAGAAGGGATTTATGTACTCACCAGTGTCACCTGATCTCTGACATCACCACAAGGTGACCCCTGCATTGAGCATTTACACTGGTGTATGATAAACAAAGATGTGGACTTTTACACCAGAGATGTGTCTTTCAGTCCACCTGCACCCACTGCTTATAAAACATATGTATAATTTAAAAATGATTGAAACTGTAATCATTATTCTGATAGTACAAAGACAACAGACAGGGCCATCGGGCATACCAGGCATTTGCCCGGTGGGCCGCTCGTGATTTTTCGTTTTTATGGGCCGATGGGGGTTTGTTTCTTTTCTTTTTTTAACAGTATAAATGAATGGTGGTGGATTGGCCAGTTGGTCATGAATGACTCTGGGCTGGACCAATTACAGCCGAGGAGGTTGGACTTTAAAGTTGAGGTGAAAAGGAACGTGATTTGTCCCGTACTACTTCACGTACTACTGCTAGAAAGTTGCTAATTCAATCATGAAACTGATCAATGATCAGCTGATCGGCTTTTCTCTCTGTGCCAGAAAGAGGAAACCGGCGGAGGTCACGCTAAACAACAGCAGCACGTTTAAGGTGGATCAGCTGTTGTTAGGATTTATTTAATATTACTTTCAGGGGCGGGTCTAGCAAAGTTTTGCCAGGGGGCCCATGTAGGGCATTACCAGGGAAAGGGGGGCACAAAGAAATACTTTTATTTTTTATTCTCATTTAAAAATGTCTAGCTTTTAATAAATAATTATCTGAATCTTACAACCAAAGTTTTCATCTGATGTAAAATGTATAGAAATCCATTATTGTATTCAGTAAATATTAAGTCTAGTATATACCCTAGTAAGTTATAGTATTCTTTACTTTGGGAAGGTACCATCCGTGCAGTCTGCAATTCTGTTGAAGAAAGATGTTGAATCTATTTAATTACTTGAGAAAAATAATCGATTTCTATGCATTTGTTTTATATGTGCATTAAATTAAAATCGATTACGTCAATTAAGCATCTTGAGGTAGAGGGTACGGGAGTGGTTCCCTATTTTTCTTCTTTTCTTTTTGTGCTGGGAGTTGGCAACCCTATTAGTTAGGTATATGTAATTATAAATTAGGTTGTTTTATATTTTTGCTGAGAACTGTTTAGAATACCAGAATAGGGAGGATGGTGTAGGTTTAAGTTTATTATAAAGGCTTTATGGCTTTTCCTTTAATACCATGGTGGGCCAGTCACTAGTCAAAATGCCCGGGCTGATTTTTT
>NW_024583195.1:128398-131416 GCF_018398535.1 Haplochromis burtoni | reverse complement strand
CTATTAGTTAGGTATATGTAATTATAAATTAGGTTGTTTTATATTTTTGCTGAGAACTGTTTAGAATACCAGAATAGGGAGGATGGTGTAGGTTTAAGTTTATTATAAAGGCTTTATGGCTTTTCCTTTAATACCATGGTGGGCCAGTCACTAGTCAAAATGCCCGGGCTGATTTTTTTTGTCCCACTCCAGCCCTGGTTGGTAGTTATATACAGTCTGTATAAGTGTGGTTAATATAATAAACATTTGTAAGGAGACAGTTATTGTGAATTTACAGCAGTTACACAGTGATTAGTAATAAACAGAGCCAGTGAGAGTGAGTGCATTTAAGAAAGTGAGTGATTCAGGTGTGTCAGTTGGTTTGTCATCTGTTTTTGAGTGTGGGGGAGAGTTAGAATTTCTTGGTTTTAAAGCTAAGTTAGGAATATTTATAATGTAATTTCCAAAACTTGCATATGATCTGCAATTTGTAGCAGATCTACTGACTGTCACATAGCATCTGGAGCAGTCTCAAATGGAGGTCAGTCCACTACTGCCACCTGTGGCCAAGTGCCATAGCCTACTACTAGATTAACTCTTGACACATCTGCAGTAGAGGCTGAGTGGCTGCACTTACATCTGGATCATTCAAATCGACCCACAAACATGTTGAAAGATACGATGCCAGCAATGTGGATTGTCAGGACTAAAACCAGTCATTAAGCAAAGACAACAGGGATCATTTGTTTCTGCTTATTTAGCATGCACAACATTTGTAGTCGCCTTCCGTACAGGGGATGTCCACGCACAGTGTGTGGTACCACCTTCCGCAGAAGGTGCATACAATCTGTAAGAAAAATTAGATTGTCACAGTCATGCATCTAAAAAGTCTATGGATCACTCAATGTTTCCATGCATCCCTTAGTTGCTTCAGTGTCTTTAAAGTGCAGAGGCACACAGGTTACCTCAACTATAATTTTTCTGTTGGTGCATCAAACTGACATGTCACCCAGCAATATTGAAGTAACCCATTCAGAGTGCTTCAGGCTCTGGTATTGATTTGGTTATTTTACACACTCATCGGTTTCTGCACCTGAACTTCTCTCACCACAGGCATGGCATAGCTGGGAAAGGTCTTTGAAAACATATGCCAGAATGAGGATATACATATAAATGTATATCCTCATTCTCAAGGGCGACCGTGGCTCAGGGGGTTGGGAAGCGTATCTGTAACCGGAAGGTCACCGGTTCGATCCCCGGCTCTCTGTCCTGGTTGTTGTGTCCTTGGGCAAGACACTTCACCTACCGCCTACTGGTGTTGAGAGGGCAGATCTGTGGCTACAACCGTAGCTGCCTTCCACCAGTGTGTGAATGTGAGAGTGAATGAATAGTGGCATTGTAAAGCACTTTGGGTGCCTTGAAAAGTGCTATATAAATCCAATCCATTATTATTATTATTATTTTTAAATTATTAATGTATCATATATTTGTAAAATAGCTATTTATTTTGTTTTTGCTGTGAAATGATATACACAAAAGGAGTGGGGATTTGTAAAACTTCAAGTTTTAAGGTGAAAATACACAATTGCATGTCATGTAGTTGAAGGTTGTTTTTTTTTTTGTTGTTTTTTTGTTGTTTTTTGAAAGAACGGAAAACACTTAAAGTTCCAGATGTATTGTGCATGAAATGAATTCAAACGTGGCAATAGAGCCAGGTGCAGATGTGTGTCAAAAGTTAATCTGGCTGTAGGCTAGGCTATTTGCTGTTTTGTCAGTAGCGGCTCCTGAAAAGCAAGTCTACCACACATCTGTTTGACAAACGCCAGTTGATCTGCAACGCCAGTTAATCTGGAACACCGTTATCGTCACTCCCAAAACTCCGAACTTTCAAAACGGGCTGAAAGACTCAGCCTGGCTGCAGCTTGTTGTTATGTGAGCTTAAATCAATCATGTGATTTGGAGGTGCAGCGTCTCCGTGGACCCCAGAGGGTTAGTAACATATTAATTAACATATTAATTGCTTGGAAAATAAACTCATCCTGAAGATCAAGAATTCCCATCATGGAGAAGAAGAAAGCTGGATGCCAGAATCGCGGGTGCCTTGAAGGATGTTAGTCGTCTAACAGAGGCACAGAAGGGCATCATGAGATACGGGTCCTGGATGATGTAACAAAACAAAAACAAAAAAAGTCAACAGCAGAGGTTGAACGATTTAATGATTTAATTGATTGATTGATTGATTGATTGATTGATTGATTGATAATACTTTATTCATCCCGAGGGAAATTGGGTTAAGGCTGCCAGCCGTGCCAGCGCCATCTTACCCTTCCGACCATACATACATTACAAAACATCACATGGGGAAGACAGGTCAGAGAGGTATAACAATGGAAAATGCACCACATGAGGAAAGATAAGGAGAAAAAAATAACTCCCCCCAGACTGAGCTCCAACAGGGAGATCAGTTTGAGAACAGAAAAAAAAACACCTCCATTTGGTCTCCAAAGTCCCATTCAGGGTTTATTCTTAGCTGCATGCAAGAGTGGAAGAACAAATTTTTCCCCCAGTGGCCCTAATCCTCTTCCGTAGGACCGCCCTTCTTCATTCCACCAACCTTATTTAAACCCAGCAAAAACTGCAGTTAGACTCATATCTCCACGTAGTCCTTTGCTCCGTGTAAATCAGGTAGTCCTCTGGATTTGTCCTCGGTTTTGTGTGTGTATAGTTTTACTTTCCTTTGTCTTTGCGTCTTGCTTTGACTTTCTCGCACACAGCAAGTAAAGCGTTTTATGTGTGTATCACTTTTGAATAATGTGTTCTTGTGAATAAAGTAGGTTGTACTCTCATATAAGCGAGCAGAGAGTCGCTGTTGACAAGTTTCTGAAACGGGCTGCACCGTGTCCAGTGTCTTAGCTTCAGTGGGTGGGGCAGCTCCGGCTGTTGTTTCTGTATGTATGCACTCTCCTAAAAAAGTCACTTTTTCTTGATGCTTTAATCTAAAGTCTTTTGTTGTGTTTCCTGTATGTAACGCTGTAGCAG
>NW_024583195.1:120029-128350 GCF_018398535.1 Haplochromis burtoni | reverse complement strand
TTTAACGGTTGTTTGCATGTTACAGGAAAACACGATCAGCTATGTCCGCCGTCAGCAGCTCAAACACAGCCTTTGCCTTGGAGCGGTTCCACACTCTGAGCCAGACAAACCCTGCTGGGAACGTCTTGGTCTCTCCTCTGAGCATCAGCTCAACCCTGGCCATGGTCTACCTGGGAGCTAAAGGAGACACTGCAGCTCAGATGGCTCAGGTCAGCTCACTGTTACTTGTTACCTGCACCACCATCAGTTGATCAGCCAGCATGATCCCTGTGCAACTTCAAGCCCGCGTTGCGTTTTAAAAGCAGTTATGGAAGCGTTGAGCTGCCACCCAGGCAAAAGAAAAATCGAGCCATATCACATTATAACGTCAAAACTTCATTGTTCTAACAATATACCATCATGTAAGTACAATATACTTATTCTGAAGAATATGTGAGATTTGTTGGAGTTAATGCTACTCCAAAAGCACTCACAACAAGAGAGGTTGAAGAAGCCTCTGCTACAGACTCAGAATTAACAGAAGTGCGAAGAGCTATTGAAAACGGACACTTTGAAAAAGGCAAAACATATGCACCCATTGCAAATGAACTGTGTGTCATCGGCTACATAGTTTTGCGGGGAACTCGCATTGTATTGCCAGAAAACCTCAGAGCTCAAGCACTGTCACTAGCTCATGAAGGACATTTAGGAATTGTTGGAACCAAACAGCATCTCAGAACAAAAGTTTGGTGGCCAGGGATGGACAAAGCTGCAGAAAAATTTTGTAAAGCTTGTCACGGATGTCAAATAGTAGCCAGACCAGATCCACCTGAACCACTGAGAAACACACTTTTACCAGATGGACCATGGCGAGATGTGGCGGTAGACTTACTGGGACCGCTACCTTCAAACCACTCAATACTTGTACTGATAGATTACTACAGTCGGTACTATGAGTATGATGTAATGTCATCTACAACTGCTGAAAAAGTCATTGACTCCGTGTCTGCTAAATACACAGTATTTAGCAGACACGGGCTACCAGTTACCATCAAATCTGATAACGGCCCACAGTTCAAATCTGAGCTGTTCAGAGAATATTGTGAAACTAATGGAATCAAACATATAAGAACTACACCAAAATGGGCTCAAGCAAATGGAGAAGTGGAACGTCAAAATGCATCATTGATGAAAAGAATCAGGATTGCACCAGCCGAAGGACTTGTAACAGTATATCGCAGCATTGAACATCCAACCACAGGCAAAAGTCCAGCAGAACTCCTGTTCAACTGCAAAATGAGAGGAAAGTTACAGAACATCAGTGAGGCAAAAACAACGGAGTTGGACGTGCGTGACAGAGACGCTGAACAGAAAGGAAAATCTTTCTGCTGATGAACGAAGGGGAG
The DNA here is from genome assembly GCF_018398535.1 of Haplochromis burtoni. NCBI lineage: Eukaryota > Metazoa > Chordata > Actinopteri > Cichliformes > Cichlidae > Haplochromis > Haplochromis burtoni. Next base: position 126,965 of record NW_024583195.1, on the reverse strand, counting down.
CTGAGTATTCAAAGGTTGACACGGGAGACACAGTGCTGGTTCAACAAGACAAAGTGGACAAGTTTCCAACACCATTCAATGCAACACCACACCAAGTTGTAAGCAGAACTGGAAACCAAGTCATTATTGAATCACCAACAGGAGCTCGCTATCACTGGAATACGACATACGTGAAGAAATTCGAGACAAATGAGACCAGAGAAGGACACTACGAACAAAACACAATACCTGAAAGGGAGGAAGATGAAACACCCACAAAGACTGACACCTTCACTCCAACACCACAAGAGGGCTCCCAGGGGCCAGAGAGACCAAGTAGATCACAGAGGGCTAAAAAGATGCCTGAGAGGTTTCATGATTTTGTGGTGAAATGAACTATAATATGTTAAGGTGAAGAGGCAACTTAAAATTGGCAAGTTCCAAGTTCATATGTGTATGTCGACATGTATATATTGAAAAAAGTACATGTGTGGTGAGACAGTTAGAAAATATAACTGTTAGAAAGTAAGACAAGAAAGAATGTTCAATGTTGGGGGAAAAAAAGACATCAAAGTTATTACGACTAAAGTTTGAGTCTAAGGAAAAGGGGGATGTCGTGTATTGATATATGGCTAAGTCTTATTGTGATGACTTTTGAACCGGATGTTGTTGTCCGAAGGAGGCCTCGTTAAGTGGCTAGTTGTCAGATCGACAGTATTCAATAAAGCAAGATAAAGACTGATAGGTTTGTAGCTTGAACCTATTCGCTGGAACGTTGAGGACAATATAATTACACAGCAAGCAAGACCCGAAGTAGGCAAAGTTCTTCATGTTACTCATGCATGAGGGAGACCTGCCTGGAGCCAAGTGTCGTTCCACCACTTGACCTCCGTCAGACTCTCAGCCAGGTTCCCCATAGCACTCCTTTTATTGTGGTTACATGAATATGCATAGGGTCATTAACATATAACATCTTACATAGGTATACATGTGAACAAAGAATACTGTGTGTGTGTGTGTGTGTGTGTGTGTGTGTGTGTGTGTGTGTGTGTGTGTGTGTGTGTGTGTGTGTGTGTCTGCTGATCAAAGGGTCATATAACATAAAAGCACAAAAGCAAACATCCTTGGTCAGGAAGAGGGTAGTCTCCCCCTCACCCTAGATGGTTCACCCTAGATAACACGGTGAGGAAGTCCAGCAGTTAAAGCACTTAGACTAAAACAGATGTAGCTACGTTAATCCTACCATAAAACAATAACACAAGGTACGACCTCTCTCGTGCTCCCAAAGTGCTCTCTAATGCACACAAAGTTTGCAGACTATCACTACACAATTGATTATACACCTCTAAGCATATATGGTTAAATATCTCTAAGCATAAATGACAATCAACAATACAAAACCTAACAAAGACCGTGCTTTATGTCCTGATTTAATTCAGAGTGCTCTGCCTAATTCAGTAATAAGGTGGGCACACAACAAGTAGGAATCAAGCTCTTAGAATTTTGCGAGGCGTCTGACGACAAGAGGTGTTCGCATGAAAATGATGACAGCAGGTATTGGTAAAGGGGGACTTTTAGGGGCGTGAAAGAGGAGTGGTCCCGCTCCTGAAATTCAATACACTTATTTAGATTATTGCAATGATGTTGTGTGTATTGTGTTGCTCTCTTTTTGCTAGTTTTCTCTCTTTTTTCTCTCAACAGGTGATTGTGGTGATTGTTTTCTTTTTTAAGTCCCTTCTCTCACTGTCACTCTTCACCTCAAATAGACCAATACGGCTGTGATGATCCACTTGGTAAAGTAAATCCATTGGTCATCGTTCTTGGCCCTCAGACAACAATTCTGATGGCTAAAGAACCAAACAAGACCGGCAAAAAAAGAAAGAAAAAAAAAGAATTGGGTATTGATATGGTTACATCCTGGAATTAATACTATATGTTATGGTAATTCTGACATAAATGAAATCCAATTAGAAACTTCTGAAATGCTGCATTTTCAAATTGTGAGCTAAGTAAAGGATGGCTACAACAGAAGATGAACAGTGAATGAGGCCTATAAGAAGGCGTAGAGTAGCTGAGACAGACGGTTAGACCAGCAGGTGTTTTGGAAAGCAGTGGCCATTCATATTTCACAGTTCATACACTCCAGTCCAGCATAACAGCTTGGGTGATGGGTAATGCAGTAGAGGGCTTAAAGCTATAGTTTTATTACTTGCTGTTTCAAAAGTGTGTTATAAGACCTCAAATACAGTTCTTATTGGTCTCACACTTTGTGTAAAATCTGCAGTAATGTTCTCGTCTCTGTAGGAGTCAGCCAAATCATGACATCATGGTCTGCCACTGTCCATCATGTCTGTTTTTTTGTTTGTTTGTTTTCCCCTCCACTGTAGCGCATTCTGTTAAATGCAATCTGATCTTGTAAGCTGGAAACCGGTGCTGATGTCATATGTATTTGAACAAATGCAATTTGGTGTCAAATTGTGCAAATGTGCCTGAAAACTAGAATCCATAGTGGAATGATAAAACAAATTACAGGACTGATAAAATGAGAAGCCTTTGTTATGCTAAGAAATTATGCCAAGGTAGTATTGGAGGTATAGGTTTCCTAGTCTCCTTATTATTTTATAAATAAACATGTTACTTCCTTAAGAGCATTGTAGGAAATGGATATTTGGAAAGTTAAATATTATAAAACAAGAATTGGAAATTATTTTGAAAAGTGACATTAAACAGTGTCTCTCCTGTTTTTTCCAAAGCAGATATTGGCAGTAGGGAATGTTCATGGGAAGAGTCTTCTATTGAGATCTTTAACCTTTTTTGTTTCCCATTGCAGTGAAAGAGTCATGATATGATGGTTTCATCCAACACATCAATTCTGAGGATCCAAAGCAAAACCAAGGGTGGGAACCTACATGGTTGCTGTGCTCTAAAGAGGGTCTACACGAGTAATATTTACAGGAACATGTAGAAAGTTGCTGCATAATGAGGTTTGATACTCTCATGCTGAAGAGACACTACAGCCTCTGCTCACAGTGATGTACGATGTGATCCCTACACAGCTCATATGCTGAACAAAAAACTGCTAGGACAGGTAATCAGTCCCCTGCTGGGGCAGATTGGGGAGTAAGCAGTTCATTCAGCTTCTTAAAATAAGGACGTCATGTTCTCTTCAATGATTTTGTGTGTTTCTCCGTTAGTACACAATTGGTCCAGTACAGATTCCAATTGTTCAGGCATTGTTACTGGGTCTGAAATGCACTGAGATGTCGAGCTTGGAAAAAACTCTCCTGAGTTTCTCTGATACACCGGCTACATAGGGGACGATGTTCCCTCTAAGCTGCACGTGTGCACAATTGCGCACTGCTGGCACGGTCTCTACGCACAGAAAATCTGCGTTGCGCACAAAAAAAAAAATCTAACTTGATTTGAAATTAAAACTAATACTTTAACAATTCTGTTTTGCAGTGTTAGTCAGTAAGTGACTGGCTGCTCCCGTATGGGAATACAACGATGCCACCTTATCCCATAGTCCAGCCAATGATGCGATTCGCATTCGTATATACGCAGCTAATCAACATCGTTGACAGGATATGACAGCATCCTTATGTACCGACACTGATGTTTTAGCTAGCAAAGTGGCTGATGTGGAGTTAAGCCACGTTAATGACAACGTATACAACCATTGGAGATGTGAGCAGGACAGACGGAACAACTGACGGAAAAAGTGTGGACTTGATAGGCCATGTAAAACCAGAGCTATGATAAAAAGATCTGCAATGTTTGGTTTTCTTCCTGAATACTGTCGTTGTTTATATTTACTGCAGGAAGAAACAGTAAAAACGGCATTTTATAAGGAAAACGCTTCAAAGCTCCGCCTGTGAGCAAAAACAAAACCAAATATACCCCCACCCTTTCCTATTGGTCGAAAAATGTATCATGTCGACCAATCAAAAAATGATATGGCAACATGGCATTTAGTTGTTTAGGAAGGGGGAAGGTTTAGGAGTGACGGCGGTGTTTTGAGATGTGAGAGATTTGCAACATTTAGTGCAAATCTTGTGTAGTTAGTGTGTAGTTAGTGTGTAGTGTAGTCAATAGTTTTGTTGTGTGTGTCAGAACCATGAGGCGACTGCTGAATGGTACAGGTGTTACAGCAGTGATACATCTCCTGTTGCCAGGCCTGCAGGTATCAGGCTGTTGTTCGCCTTTATCTCAGAGTGGACAGAAATTATTTTTTGGAGTGGCACAAATGATTTGTGTGGCATCAAATTTGATGCAGAACAGCTGATTGTTCTGTAAATAGTTTGAAATGTTTATTTAAAAAGACCGCCTTGGCTGCATTTTTAGGTAAACAGCTGCAAAAACTTTGTTGTTTGCAAAACTCAGTAACTTTTTTTGAAGAAGTAACTATATAATTAATTGCCCAACATTGGTCATTATATACTGTATTTGCAGACAGAGAGTTACAGGACTCTCTCCCAGACCACAGACTCATACTCATAATACGTCAGAGCTTTATAAAAAAAAAAAAGAAAAAGAAATTGTTGTTTTCAAAATTGGAGTTCAAGTTATTTTTTACTTCCAATAGTGTTAGCATACTACACAGGTCAGGAACAAGATTTTTTTAAATTTTCATTGTAAGTGGGCTAAAGCAGTTAATTAAAAGTAGTCTAACATAAATGTAAATGCTGTAATTTGTTTATTTTAATAAACCATGTAACTTGGATGGATTCAATGCTGGCGTGACCACAGTGCACACGTCTGCTGTTGCTCACAGTGGTAGTGATCATAAATTCGATTCTTTTTACTGAATCGGATTTTAAATGAGTCACTCACCAAAGTGAATCGCGTTTCTTGAGTCATTTGAGTTACTGAGTCAGTTGACCAGAGAGTGCAAAAATGTATATTTTCACTCAAATTTAATTTGTTTCTCTTTTAATGTAAATCCTACTGCTAAGATGAATGATTGTAAAAGAAAACAACTATTTTATAGAGCAAAAAAACCATTTATTTATTTTTATTTTATTTTATTAGTATTTTCCTTAAATGTGTCAAATATATATTTTCTCATCTAAATGTCCACTGAGCTGTGAGCCAGGGGGCGGTAATGCGCCTTAACATTGGTTGCCAACCAAGAAGAAGAAGAAGCTGTGAGCCATGAGGGAGGGGGCGAGCGAGTCCTGAGTGATTTGCTTAGGCTATGATTATTCAGCACAGCAAGGGAGGGGGTGAGTAACTCAAATGTGCTGTTAGCATGTTAGCAGAGCGATGCTACTGTGAACTGAGGAGCTATTGTCTTGATGTGAGCTTTTACTCAGGGTTTTTTCTTCCAGTTCAGAGCAGAAATGTTTTTGTTAAGAAACTGGCTGTTTTTTTTCCCCCCCACAATTTTAATTATAAGCTAGATATATTGCTGCTAACAGCAACAGGGATGAGTCAGTGAGTCAGTTGCGCTTGTGAATCATGATTCACGAGTCAGTAAAGTGATTCTCGAGTATTGAACGAATCGTTCATGAATTGAACATCACTACACAGTGGTCCAAGGGACCACTCAGGGAGTTTGTGTGTTCGCTCTGACACATGAAAAATTAGAGGTAACATTGATAGGGGACGACAATGTTGTTGCATCTGTCTTTCTTATCCTCCCTAGCTGCTGTCTGATCGTCACCATTTGACCTTAGAACTGAAGAAGCTTCTCGGATGAGAGGTGAAACGTCTTCAAGCAACTTAAAGAAGTCCAGACGCTTTTCTTTCCAAGCTCCTTAAACTACAATGACCTGGATGACTGAGAACCTTCACAGACATACGAGATAAGATAAACCAAAGTGTGAATCAAAATGGCAGGAGACACTTTATTTTATCATTAAAATATAGGTATACAGGTCATTTCTTCACACAGAAGGAACTAGATTCCTGATTAAGGTTTTAAGGATAATTTATATCTTTTGATATTTATTTTGTGGATTTGTTGAATGAAAAAGAGATCTGTACCCACTTCTCAGACTTGTGATAATTATTAGCACTCTCCACTGGCACATCCCTCTGCCTGTAGTGATCTTGGCAGCCTGTTGAGCCAATTGTGTAACCCTACAGTGATGCACACACTTATGTAGCCAAATGTGTTGCATTTTGTGACCTTGCACCATGTGCAGCCAATCACAGATGCCTGAATAATTGTCTGAGACTTTGCAGCCTGTGGTGAAATCCAGCCTGCTGAGATACCCACAGTTCCATTCAGAAGCAGAATCCTACTAGAAAGGAGGTCTCAAGACCAGATTTGGCCATTTCTGTCCTCATATGATGCACATGGTGTAAAATGTTGATGAGGCTTGCTGCATATGTTTGGCTTCGAATGGAAACATGCGCATGTCATGGTCCCTGTGTCTACCCAGCCTGCCCCGCAAGGCTACTTGTGTTTTGTGTTCTCTCTCTCTCTCTCTCTCTCCTTCACTGCTCTGCCTGGGCGGACCTCACTGCGGGCTCCCGCCCTTGGCCCACACACCTCTTCGCGATTAGTTGTCATTACCTGTCCACTACTTAAGGCCAGGACGCAGACCTTCTCATCTCTGGATGATTGTGCTAGACACGTTAGTGATCCTCTCAGCTCCCGTGAATCTATGCTTGTGTATTTTGTGACTTTGAGTAATTCCCTTCTCCTATGTGATAGTTTTCCTCCCCGGACCTGTGACCGGACTGTGTTTGGATGTGGAGACGGGAACGAGTGCGAGAGAGTTTTCCCTAGGACCTTTGGAACCCCGGATTTTCCCCCTCAGTGTATATATTCTGCACTGGTGTTGTAAATAACTGTTTGGAAACGTCAACCAGGGGTCCGTTCTTCGTACCTCTTCATGTATTTGATTATTTCAGATGTAATTCACATTTTAGAGTAGTAATTGTAAATTACTTCATGTATTCAAGATGAGAGACCACGGCTATAAAAGCGAAGGTGGATTTGGGAAG
>NW_024583195.1:89835-100776 GCF_018398535.1 Haplochromis burtoni | reverse complement strand
AAAACTGCTCTAAGTGTCTGAGTGATATTTCATTGCATCTGAGTACTTTGATAATAGAATATCTTTAACAAGCTCACACCAGTGCCAGCATTTTTTTCATTGACAGAATAATTTCTTTAAAAAGAAGCTTACTGTACAATCTATCTATACAATCTATTTCCTCTTCGTTCTCCTGTAAGAGGACAAAGCCCTCCAAATAGCTGGCATCTACTTGAAGTTTGAAAGGCAGGCCGACATGTTGGGCCAACAATACTGGTGCTGTACAGAGCAACATTTTCACTTCTCTAAATACTCAAAAATTTGTTTCTCATCAGCTATTTATTTTGCAAAGAAAAAATGATATAAGACAATGACTGATTTCAGTTTATGAAATGAATCAAAATAAAATAAACTGCTGTAACAGTTACTGCATGTCAATATTAATCAATATGTTATATTTTATTTCAAAATAAAACGCCAGGTTTCTGAAGTTCCATTGTTGCTTTCATTTGGTTAGTTACTGTTCTTACTGTCTTGGAGCAACTGTGACCACATCATTTCCTCAGGGATTAATAAAGTATTCTGATTTTTATCTAAAACTACACCCTGCCATCACAACTTGTTATTGTTGTTGATCTGGGGATATTAGGGGATAACGGTTCATCTTGCCTCAAGGGCCCCTCTTTTAGCTTAATGCAGTCATTCTGCTCTGGAGTTAGATCTGTTTTCTAATTTAACTATTAGTATTCTTTCTTTCATGACTTAGCTGACCCTTTCCTGATCCAGTGAATGATTCTAGGTCCTGGTGTTCAAATATGTCCCAGTCTGTCTGTGTGAAGTAGTTGTGCAGTTTGGAGAGTGCATTTTCAGGCCAGGTTCTAACAGTCTTTGTGGTGGACCTTGCACTGCGTCTGAGGGGGGTATAGGCTGGGGAGAGCAGGAAGGAGAGGTGGTTGGACTGGCCGAGGTGGGGAAAGGGTATGGCTCAATATGCATGCTTAATGTTGTAGTAAACATGATCTGGAGTGTTCTCTCCCCTGGTCAAGGTCCAATTTATTTATATAGCACATTTCCAGACAGACGATGCTGCATAAAGTACTTAACATTATAAAAATGCCATTAAAAAGAAACAATGTAAAACAATAATAACAATATAATACAATGATAGGACAATAAAATAATTAAAACAATAACTAAGACTATTAAATAAGACCAAAATGCTTGGCTCATAGTGTGATAAAAGCCAGGGCATAAAAATGTGTTTTTAGTAGTGATTTGAATTGATCGAGTGTTTGTGCAGATCTAATATTTAGGGGAAGACTATTCCAAGGTCTGGGACCTGCCACAGAGAAGGCTCTTTCACCACAAAATTTGAGATTAGTCCATGTGAATAGCATTAATTTTGAGCTAGACCTCATGGTTTTTCCTGGAGCATAAACTGAAAGGAGCTCAGACAGGTAAGAAGGGGCGTTAAGTGACTTAAAAACAAAAAGTAAAAGTTTAAATTGGATCCTGTAGGAGACAGTGTAGAGAAGATAAAACTGGGGTTACATGCTGTCTCCGCTTGGTACCAGTTAGCAGGCGAGCAGCTGCATTTTGGACCATCTGAAGACGATGAATGGAGGCCTGGTCGAGACCAAAATACAATGAATTGCAGTAGTCCAGTCTGCAAGTAAGGAAAAGGTGAATGACGTGTTCGAAGACATTAGCCAGGAGGTATGGATTTACATTGGCTTGCTGTCTTAAGAAGCAGGACTGGACTACTGCACTCCCATGCTTATTCAATTTAAAAGAACCATCAAGGTAGGTATTTTACATGTGTTTTACAATAGGAGGAAAGGCGGCCCAGAGTGCTGTCGACATGATTATTGACAAAATTGCAGAAAATGACAACTTCAGTTTTATTTTCATTTAGCTTTAGAAAATTTAAGGACATCCACTGTTTGATGTTGTCAAGGCAGCTTAATAAGAACTGGGCATGGTCTGACCCTGCTTTTAAAGGCAGATAAATCTGCAAATCATAAGCAAAACAGTGGAATGAAATGTTGTACTGCGAAAAGATGGAACCCGATGGCAACAAATACGCCGTACACCGTATTTAAGAGGGGCTATTTTGGAGCTATGGGTGCCCATATTAACGTAAAAAGACCTTCCTGACAAGTAGGACCGAAACCAGATCCTTTTAGGCCAGCATGAAATTCTAGCCGTGATGACAGGATGTGTCGGTTGACCGTGTCAAAACCTGCTGACAGGTCCAACAGTAAAAGGGCAGCAGGGCTGCCAGAGTCCAGAGTTAAAAGAATATCATTAAAAATCCTTAAAAGTGCCATCTCAGTGCTATGCAGTGATTTAAAACCAGAGATCTTGTTAAAATCAAGGTGGGCCTGCAACTGGAAGTGGACCACTTTTTCCAGAACTTTAGGCAGAAAAGGAAGCTTTGAGATTGGCCGATAATTGTACAGAACAGTTGGATCCAGGTTGCCTTTTTTAAGACAAGGGTGAACTATAGCTTGTTTAAAACATGATGGGTCACAGCTTGTAGCAAGGGACGTATTAATTAATCTCAGGATAAAAGGCCCAACAGTATTAAAAGTGTTTTTAAGCAAGCTTGGGGGGAGACAATCAGAGGGGCAGTGTGATGATCTTAGGTTACAAACTACGCAGTCAAGTCATTAAGAATGCAAGAAAATCATCACAAATACTTGGTGAAGAAATGACTCCAGCATTATCACAAGGACTAAGAAAACGGTGGGACATTTGCTCTTACCGGAGTCCTTTGTCCTGTCCCAGCAGAGCAGTGTGCTCGCTGCATGCTAGCATCGGGTATTCCCAGATGAAGCAGGATTTCAGTGATAATCAAGGCACAGCAGTCAAGAACCTAGCGATTTCCCACTAGTTGTAATTCCAGACCATCCGTTTTATGCACAAGGGATCTGGCATTTTAGAGACATAGGCTTGGCAGGGGTGGCTTGTATGGTTGATTTTTTAGCCTCAACAAGACGCCAGACCTGCGGCCCCACTTTTGCTTCCTCTCCCTCCTCCGTCTGCGCCACCACCTAGTCTTGATAACAATCCACGGAGAGCCCGGTGGTCTCGCTATGTAATCTGGGATTGTGCATGTTATGAAAGTCCCACGAAACAAATGTCTGATGCTGGTCACGATGTCTATGAGGTCCTGGCGGGTGTAGCGAATGTTTAAAGCAAAACCAATAGTGCACAAAGAAACATGAAGGAAGCACAAACTAAACAAAATAAAGGAGTTCTGAGATGGAGAGCTGTAAGCCGCTGTAACAGCTTGTTTTTTGGGGTTTTTTTAGCTCTTTTCTTGTGAAAAGAGAAAAGAGTTGTTAGTATTGGTGCACAATAGTGTGGTGAGCTTTGGTAGTGTGTTTTGCATCGTGCATGGAGCTGCTAATGAGCAGTTCTTGGCTTCTATTAGCAGAAATGTTTTTTGTTTTTTACCAGCGCTTTTGGTTAGCTGCCATCTTTTGTTTGCTGTTGGATATATATAAAACAAAAAACACCCAGCACGCCCCTGCGGGCAGTTTATCCTTCAAGCTCGGGTCCTCTACCAGAGGCCTGGGAGCTTGAGGGTCCTGCGCAGTATCTTAGCTGTTCCCAGGACTGCGCTCTTCTGGACAGAGATCTCCGATGTTGTTCCCGGGATCTGCTGGAGCCACTCGCCTAGCTTGGGAGCCACCGCACCTAGTGCTCCGATTACCACGGGGACCACCGTTACCTTCACCCTCCACATCCTCTCGAGCTCTTCTCTGAGCCCTTGGTATTTCTCCAGCTTCTTGTGTTCCTTCTTCCTGATGTTGCTGTCATTCGGAACCGCTACATCGATCACTACGGCCGTCTTCTTCTGTTTGTCTACCACCACTATGTCCGGTTGGTTAGCCACCACCATTTTGTCCGTCTGTATCTGGAAGTCCCACAGGATCTTAGCTCGGTCATTCTCCACCACCCTTGGGGGCATCTCCCATTTTGACCTCGGGACTTCCAGGTTATACTCGGCACAGATGTTCCTGTACACTATGCCGGCCTCTTGGTTATGGCGTTCCATGTATGCCTTGCCTGCTAGCATCTTGCACCCTGCTGTTATGTGCTGGATTGTCTCTGGGGCATCTTTACACAGCCTGCACCTGGGGTCTTTCCTGGTGTGATAGACCCCAGCCTCTATGAAAAAAAAAATATATATATATATATATGTATGTATATTGTTTTTTTTTTGTTTTGTTTTTTTTAAAAAGCTTAATTTTGAACACTGCTTTGCTGACTCTTTCTTTCACTTGGATCTTTTTATTGTTATACACTTCATCCTATACTCTGTTCAATATTTATTGAGCAGAAAAAAAATCCAAATGGATCAGGAGGTGATGTATGTTCTTCCCAGTTTTGTGTCCATGGAAAATTGTTTAACAATTGTGTGCACAGAGCTGTCTGCTATGGAGTCACAATAAATGACAGCACAGTTTGTGGATAGAAATGAGGTGGAACTGAGGGATGTGGGAAGCACAGATAATATGCCTTCCATCCCATGCAGCATAATTTCAGTGAGATGAAGAAACAGAAAAAAGCATATCAACCCACCTGAGAAAATGACAGCTGGACAGGTTTAGGGAGCTTGTTTTGGAAACAGAAATAGGATGGACCAGATAATTATCACACTTCAGTGGCACACTGAAGGAAGGAAGAGCAGAGTCATGTAGCTCTAGGAAATGTGAAGAAAGACCAAAACAAATAATGGAAGGATCAATGTTATCTCGTCACTGTGCTGATACAAAGACACATTTTGTATACACACTCATACATACAGGAACAAAATAAAAGGCATCACTGCTCTTAGGAAGAGGCAGAAATGAGGAAACATACAAATGTAGGAGTATGTGGGAGAGAAGCAGCACATGATTCAATATTGCTAAATAAGGTCTCTGAAATGTACTTTGCTCAATTAAAAGACTGTATATTTTAGAAAAGACCAAAATTAAGGTCTTCTCTAATGTTTTTTTTTAAGTGATAGGTTGTAATGGTCACATTTTTATCATATTATCATATCTCCATTTTTAATGGTAGCATGGAAACTTTGAAAAGGAGTAGCAAATATCACATGCTGTAATGAATATACTATATGTAGTGTTCACTGTTTAGTCTATATTATGTAGTTTAAAGTGGGCACTTTATTTTGGTGAGCTGCTTTATTAGACAGCTTTTGACTTTATCTATTTGCCTTTTATTACTGGCTTTTATTACCGCTAATCATTTATTTAAGCTCAGTTTTTAAAACCTTAGGATGTAACTACAGCCCAGCCCATGCAGCAGTATATGAATGACTAACCTCGTATTAGTGGATGGATTATCTCAGTTGTTCTCCTGGCTGAAGTTTGGTCCTTTTACAGCATCCTGCCATGCGATTACATTTGTTCCTGACCACCGAGAACACTCAGTTAACTTTTATCGAGTGGAAAAAAAGTTAGCTTGTTTATATTATGCTAACATAGCTGTGTCGCTAGCGGTCACGTAGCACATCATTATATACCAGCTAGCCACAACTTCAGTAACCCTACAAACGTCACTGCTGTTTAGTTTTCTGTCTTCATTTATGTTGGAAGTGATAGCAGAGCTGTACGTTTTAATTTGTTTCCAAAACCCCGCAGTCAGGACATGCTATATTGTATTTAGATAGAAGCTAGCGAGCTAACTCCCTGCTAACTTCTAACTCCGTTAAATGTCATAAATTCCGTTTTCATGGATGCCTGGATGTTAAACTCAATTGTTACACCTGGTAGAGCAGAACGCTGATCATTTTATTAAAGATGAAAGACTTTAGACAGTTTTTCAACTCTCAGTAATGCCATAGTGATCGTTTGATATATGGACCTGCAGCGGAGTTTAGGTCCAGACACGGCTAGTGACGTCAGACTGAACAACCGGATTGGGAGCCATGGGTTTTTTTTCCTTTCTCTCACCCTCTCTCTCACACTTTTTTTCCGCTTCACTCCGCACGTGAGCCTTGTGCTGTGCGCTGAGCAGAGGGGGGAGGGGCGGTAGTTACACTGCAGTAGCACAGGAACAGAGCGGGAGGGAGAGAGAGAGAAAGAGAGCCAGGGACAACAACGTCACATTAGAAAGGTATAGTAATCATCCACAACTATTTTCAGTTGGGATGATAAAGGATTCAGAAAGTTTATTCATGCAGGCCCATATGACAGAGAATGTGCATCTTCTTTTTGTTTTCATATTTTAATTTATATTTAATTGTGTTGTGGTTTGCAGTGTTTTGTGTTGTTTCACTTTAAATTTGTTTAAAAGGAAAAAGCTGAAAATTTAAATAGTTAAAAGTTGAAATGTGAATAGTTGGTTTTTGTATTATATGATTTATTTATTACATTTTATGTGGAGTGAATAAATAAAAGTATATTTACGGTGGCCCCTAGAGACAAAGCACGTACAAACTCCAAAACACGTACAAACACAACAGAAGTGCTCCAGGATGCTAGGCGCAGTGTTGAGCTTTTGTTACCTAGTGGCTACACAAGCCAGGAAGTACCAACGACCGATTTGGTGTGTGGTAGTAACAGGTAAATGAACTTTTTTTTTTATTATTTGAATATATATGAGTGCTTGTGTATAAATACACAAACAATACACATATGCTTTCAATTGTGTAATTTAAGTGATCTAGGTAGCTCTGTTTTGGAAGTTCAGTTACATGCTAGAAATGTGTTTTGGAGTTTGTACGTGCTTTGTTTCTAGGGGCCACCGTATATATTTATATATAAACATATATAAATAAAACCACATTTTTAAAAAAAATAGTAATTCCTTTTGTGCATAATTTTATATTGTTGTTAATAACAAATTAATTAAAGCAATTTTTTGTTTTTGTTTTGTTTTGTTTACACTGGATGCCCTAAATGATGTAACCCCAAAGGGATTTGTAGAATGAAACCGGGTTTGCTTTTCATGAAAATGTGTAAAACACTACACTAAGGAACCACTATACTACAGTATGTATAAATATTGTATCTTCCTCAGTCAAACTGGTCACATTTTATGGAGAAAAATGGAATAACACTCATGTATGTACGTGCATGGTACCTGAGATCAAGGTTATGTATCTGTTACCTCTTGCCATATTTAGCTTAAATACAAGAGAGTCATAAGACCAGTAGGGTCGGAGGTTTCCCTCAGCAGGGTGGGGGGCTAAAATGTACATGTACTGTGTAAATCCGATCCTGCCCTTTTCATGACTGAACTGACATGACTGAATGAATTTCAGAGGACAGTTTTAGCCATTCTAATCTTAATGATGTTTTTCCATGTTGGCGAGAATACAGTTGGTATTGTAATTGTGATCGGCAAACGCACGAGAGAGTAATAAGAGATTCTTTCGGGAAGGTGGAGTGTCGCTAAAAACCTACGGTCCACGCGGTGGCGTTCCTGTGACGGGTAATTAACGTTTATTCAGCAAGTCTGAGGTGTGGCAGGGAGTGTAAAGACTGGGGGGAGAGGTTCTTATCGGAGGAAAGATAAATGCTCGGGGCTGTGTAAAGGGATTGTAAAGTGGTTTGTGAAACGGAGGGACGAAGCATCCTCCTCCTCTCTCTCTCCGCTCTCGCACGCTGCTGCAGTCAGCCACAGCGGGCTCAGCAGCTCCCGTCATTTTTCTCGGCTCTCTCCCGAGCGGCCGACTGCATTCCAGCAACACCGAGGCCACTTTTTCATCTGAAGATCGACCTTGCTGTCTAGTCGACCGTTCTCCTATTGGATTACTGAAAGCCAGGCTTTTTCATTTGTATGGTGTGGTCTGTGTACAACATGTTTAAAACGTGCTAATAAGGCTTTGGACTGGAGATCCGTGAGTAGGCTATGGATGTAGGCGGATAAGATGGAGAAGGGCAGATAAATGACGGAGAGGACAAATTAAATCTCCGCGTGTCTTCGTGGGCTCGGTGTGGATGGTTCTCAATTTTTCATAAGCAGAAAAAGGAAAGCATCGTTACAGCAATCGGTTATCTCCTGGAAACAGAGAGAAGCTGAAATCCAGGCAGCCTCCGACACTTTCGGTACCTTAGACGGTGGAAAGAGCCTGAAGCCTGATTCAGTCACCAATCTCAACCTTCTATTCAACTCCAGCAACTTTAAAGCTGCTTTCTGCCAATGAATTGTCCCCCCGGTTTACCAGCTGCATTTAATAAGTTTGATGGAGATCGTTGTACCTGTGGACAGAGTACTTTATAAAAGCGTTGAAGCTGCGTGTTTACAAGTTCTGTTCCAAACACAAGCGATGATAGGTTTCCTAGTTTTAATGTAACGGGAGAAGAGCTTGATGACAGTCATCTGCGTTGATTTGAATTGTTTGTCGGTTGCAAAAAGCTTACGATCACATTAAAATTATGTAAATAACACAGAATTGCAAATGGGCTCTCTTCTCTCAGGAACACCAGCGTGTGCTCATTCATAGAATTGCATTCTTCACGAGCCACACGCAATACCACCTTGCTCCCTCCAAGCCGAAAAGTGTATAGAAGGAATACACTGACTCCAAGCTTCGCTCAACCTTCAGCATCCCCCAGCTATGAAAAGGCTTTGCCAAAACCTCCCCCGTAGGCCGGTCTCCCGCTACTCTCTGACCTTTATCCTTACTGTTCTATCCTGCTCCTGCCCGGCTCTAGGCAAGAAGAAGCTCTACATTGGAGCCCTGTTTCCCATGAGTGGAGGCTGGCCTGGTGGACAAGCCTGCCTCCCCGCTGCTCAGATGGCCCTGGACTTGGTGAATAATAGGACAGACATCCTGCCTGACTATGAGCTGGAGCTGATACATTATGACAGTATGGTAAGTACAGACGAAGGCTTACCCTAATTTCTTTCCAGCTTTAACTGCATGTGTGCAAATGTTGATCAGATCTAGTAGGACTTCTCATATAAGTCAGCACCTGCTGCAACACAACAAAGGCTACAAGGGCACAACACAAAAAAACGAAACAAAAAAACTAACACTAGAATTTCTGTTTCTTTTGAATGGTGTTAAGGAGCGTAGCCTGATATGGCTATATTAATATTTTTAAGGCAACTTTAATGAGACGTGTAGGTGTAAACTAATAGCTTTACTAAACATTGCTGAATTTGCATTCAATAATGTTTTAGAAAGCAGTTATTAAAAATAATATTTGACTTTCTAGGTTAAAATACTCCCTTCACTGGTAAAAATGGCTGAACACATCTGGACAAAAATTAATTAATTGACACAGACCCGCAAAGTTGATGATTAAAATTCTTTAACAATGAGCCACAATCATTTATAACTAGAGGTGGAAGGCTAATCATATAGCATGGGACCCAAATTATTTATTATTGGTGAACCAACATTTCTAATGGCACTCTTTTTTCAACAACAAAAGTTTGTGTCAAAAGTTTTTACTTTTATCACTCTATTACTGTCTCTGTCGATCCAGAAAGAATAAATAATAAATCTATTAATCGACATTTAACAGTGGCAGTAGTCATGGGATGAAAGTGTGCAGAAAATGCTAAACTTATGACTTTTGTGGAAGGACCATTAATCACCAAATTAAAGGCATAGACTGTCTCCCCTCCACATATCAGATATCTCTGCACCCCTCAGACACATTTCCAGGATCATGTTATGCCATCAGAAGAATAAGTGGCAGTCTTTTCTGTATGTTTTTAAAATGCAGCATTCAGGCCATAAAATGGGTCGCAGCCCAAGAGATATGCTCTACCTACTGTATAGTGATGTGAAAACTGCATCTGTGTTTGTTTGCAAAAGAACAGCAGCTATACAGCCTGCACATGTTCAAACAGCACCACACTCTGTGCTAATGGCTCTGTGTGTGCTCACTGTGGAAACTCATCTATTTCTGTCTGCATTCAATCTGCAACTTGAATGTTGCAAAAGCAACATGGTATCATGAATTCAAATGTTTTCCATGCAGTAAAATAGCAATAACATTTTTATACAAATTGGAGATGGTTCTGGAGATGGCTGACTTGAGACTGAACCCATATATATGGTCACATTTTTCATCAAAGTGAACAACAATATGAAAACATCTCAGGAGGCTCATAATCTAGAATTTTGTATTTGAATAAACCTGGAAAAGGTTACAGAGTCTCAGATTAGATGGTAACAGTCACATTTTCCACAACTGACAATACAAGTTTCTGTTCTCCATAGATGTGGCCGACAGCTAAGAGGATTCCAAAACCACAACACCGAATGCTCAGTGAGGCATAAGACAAGCCTAGAATAACTTCTAAGGGCTTAAAGAAATCACTGTCAGTGAAAGCTTGTGTTTGCCCTTGATCTTTTTAGGTGTTTGATTTCTTTTTATAGACAAATGGATAATAACAGCTTTGTGTTTCAGTTAAAGATTTGGTATACAGGCATTGACTCTAGCATTTTTTTTGTCAGCACCAGCTAAAACAGGCTGAAGTCTATGAGAACTGCTCTATGGATGATGACTTCCTTATATTACATGAATGGAATAACTGAAGACACAAGATCACCCATTAAAATAAAAGTTCATCTTGTTTTGGCAGTTGTTCTGCACAATGTGCTGCAGGCAAAACCAATAAGAAGCATTCATTTTGCGTCAAATGCACTGCATGAACAGTCTGCATACACCATGTGTTCAGTGCAGCTAGACTTTAGAGTTAGCGAAAGTGACTGTCACCAGAATATAAACATGGTTAACTGCAGACGGGCAGCTTTTTCCGACAGGAAAACAGGCAGTGCGTCTGCTTCTTCCGGCACATTTTTTCTGGCACAACTGATCGAGACTTGCAATTTAGCGTTATTATAATTTTGTATTTTCTAGTTAATTTATATTTTAATTTTATTTGTTAGTTTGTTAGTTTCCAGAATGGAAACACACACACACACACACACACACACACACACACACACACACACACACACACACACACACACACACA
>NW_024583195.1:77234-89815 GCF_018398535.1 Haplochromis burtoni | reverse complement strand
ACACACACACACACACACACACACACACACACACACACACACACACACACACACACACACACACACACACAAGTATATAAACAGTTAAATTTAATGTGACAAGTGTATTCTTTTTTCCCCAAGAAGCATCACTATGATTGGTTCAAGCTGCTCTGCATTGGATCTCTACTTCAAAATCCAGGAGTGGTGGTAGTGGGGGTGTAGGTTGGCGTGACAACAGTAACCACGACAACTGCAGTTCAAACAAACACAGATTTGGCTACAAGAATAAGGCAAGATCATGCACCTTGTATGATGACACAACAGGAGCAGATGGACGGATGCATGATGTAAACCTGTTGTGGTGAGAAAACCATATTTAGCACACTTAGCCAAATGTAACAAGCACTAGCTTGGTCACTCATCAATCACAGATGACTAAACCTATTCCACTGCTGTGCCAGGCCAACTGCACATTACACTAAGCATGCTCTGATGGATCTCCCACAGATCATAGTCCGGAACCACACAAAGAGATCTCTGAGAGATCAGAAAAAATGGCTGAATCATCTGTTGCAGTGGGTCTCTCATTTTACTGACCTCTTAAAGCACTTTGAAGCCACATTTAACCATCCATTCTATAAAATTAGGTCCATGAGAGAGAGGGATGGGGGCTGTTTCCAATTTTGCCTCTGTTTACCTGCACAGTGAATTTAATCTCAAATGAAAAGATGCAAATGAAGGGTAGATTTTGAGTTTCAACTGAACATTTGGCTGAATCTGAGCAGAAAGTATAGCTTTGTATAGTTTACAATTCATTCTACTGCTTTTATCAGCAATCACATCATCGATAAACACTACTGACCTTGTTCCAGTGGCTGCCACACATATGATAACACTATGTTTCAAGATGATGCAGTGTTCTTTGAGTCATGAACTATTCATTTCCTTCTCAATACTTTTGTCCCCTCATAATTCTTCTACAAGTTCATCTAAGTTTCTTTCCAAAATGTTGTTTTCCAAAATCGTGCAGGCTTTTTTTTGGGTAAAATCTAGGCAAAGTGTAAAAAAACAAATATAAACTGTGTTGTTGTCCAAATACTTAGATACCAAATTGTATATTTAAAGAACCTCATTCACTACATTCAAAAGACATGCTGTGGAAGAGAGCCAGAGATGAATAATCATCAGAGATGATGATGATTAAATACAGAGTGGTGTATAAACACAGTGAGAAAAAGCTGAGTGAAGTAGAACTCACGTGTGTTTACTATGTGCATTGAAGGACATATGCTGGTCAAAAATGACCACGGTGTTATTGGAGGCAATGCTATCCAGAGTTGTCTCGTTAGATGCCATCTGGTCATGTTTCTGGGAGGAAACACTCAACGTTTTTGCAGGAAATAAAGATTGAAATTATGAGAAAACCAGAATAAAGAAATCCGGAACCCATAGAAATAAAAACATCAAACATTGGAATAACAATAAAACCACAAACCCAAAATCACATTCACAAAGAATTCACGAACCCAAGACAACAAAAACCCTGTGGGTGCAGGACATACTAGATCAAATCAAGTATCATCACAGTTGATGCTAAAGTATGTTTCAAAGCTACTTTGGGCTGCTAACTTATTCAGATATGGTCGTCAACACCGGTAGTTATACATGTTTGGTTTTTTTGTTTTGTTTTGTTTTGTTTACACTGGATGCCCTAAATGATGTAACCCCAAAGGGATTTGTAGAATGAAACCGGGTTTGCTTTTCATGAAAATGTGTAAAACACTACACTAAGGAACCACTATACTACAGTATGTATAAATATTGTATCTTCCTCAGTCAAACTGGTCACATTTTATGGAGAAAAATGGAATAACACTCATGTATGTACTTGCATGGTACCTGAGATCAAGGTTATGTATCTGTTACCTCTTGCCATCCATATTTAGCTTAAATACGAGAGAGTCATAAGAGATTCTTTCGGGAAGGTGAAGTGTCGCTAAAAACCTACGGTCCAAGCGGTGGCGTTCTTGTGACGGGTAATTAACGTTTATTCAGCAAATCTGAGGTGTGGCAGGGAGTGTAAAGACTGGGGGGAGAGGTTCTTATTGGAGGAAAGACAAATGCTCGGGGCTGTGTCAAGGGATCATTAGTTAGTAATAACTAATGATTAAATGCAGAGAAGTATATAGACGCATAGTGAGGGGAAAAGGTGAGTGAAGAAGAAATACTCAGCAGCCTACAACTACTGCAGCTTACGTAAGGGAGGATTCAGGGTCACCTGGTCCAGCCCTAACTATATGCTTTAGGAAAAAGAAAAGTTTTAAGCCTAATCTTGAAAGTAGAGATAGTGTCTGTCTCCTGAATCCAAACTGGAAGCTGGTTCCACAGAAGAGGGGCCTGAAAACTGAAGGCTCTGCCTCCCATTCTACTTTTAAATACTCTAAGAAACCACAAGTAAGCCTGCAGTGTGAGAGCGAAGTGCTCTAATGGGGTGATGTGAGACTGATTATTCAAGACCTTGTACGTGAGGAGCAGGATTTTAAATTCAATTCTAGATTTAACGGGAAGCCAGTGACCAGAAGCCAGTATAGGAGAACTCTGCTCTACAAATGTAGTGTGTTCGTGGACTTTTAAAAAATGCATTTAATGTCTTTTTCTTTTCCTTGACGTTCTCTGTCTTTCTGATTTTCAGATTTTACAAATTAAGCCCTGTTTTCAACAATACAACAAAACACACACTTTACTAGTGTGGACAAGCACTGTTCTTCCTCCGTGTAGGAGTAGAACTTGCAGTTTCCCAGGGAGATGGGAACAGGTTGTGGAAACAGTGGAGGGGTGAGATGGGGACTAATTAGTGTATTAATAGTTGTATATAATTTTTTCCCCATAAGTGACACTCAGTCTATGCTACTGAATACAAAGTAATTCTATAGTGAAACCTCAAAGGCCTTAGTTTAACTGACTTAACTTCTTTGAATAATAATGTCTTAAAGCATGCTCAATTGTCCAAGTAAGGAAATCCAAAAAAGTTGATTATGGTCATTGTAAACCCTACATCTGTGTGTAGGGTTTACGATGACTTCTTCACTCAGCTGACTGCAAGTTTTTCCAACCTTATAATCAGAACATTGCATAATGAATGAAACTAGAACCACTGATGAACAATCGACTGTGAAGTCAGTTCCTTGATCATTAATATGCAAATTGTCATGACAATCCATGGTCATGTTCGTGAGTTGTGCTAGTGTCAGTCATTATGCAAATGTACTGTTTATGTGGTTGGTGAAACGTGCATTCAGCTGAGACTGAAGAAGTAATGAATGAGTAATGAATTGTTTCTCACACTGAAAATGTTACTTCCAGATGAACAGAATCAACTTTTGGGGATTTTGAATTGAAGTTTTTTCCTCCTAAACTCATTTACTTACCCAAAGGAGTGATGAGCTCATGTCATGGTGACTCCTCTTAGAATATTAGACTGAATTTAATCAAAATTACACACACTGATCACCTAATGGATTTTTCGCCAAATTTTGCTCAAGGTCAAGGTCATATTTGTTGTTATTAGATTCTCATTAGTTTGTGCAATACAACCACATCACTTTCTTCACTACATGACACATTACAATAAACTGTGAATAATGATGGATTGTGAACTGGATGAGCTACTGATTAAGCTTAGTTCAAGGCTGTTAACTAACTATTTTTTTTGTGAGATTATATTTTCCCTTTGCTGTTTCTGAAATTATGACTGAAACTCTGCTTTCATTTTGCAGTTTAAGAAGCCTACCTAACTCGGTCTTAGGTAGTAACTCGTATAACTCGTTTGTCTTCATTATTTAAGACATTTAAACAAATTTCAAAAAATGGAATTTGAGGTAAGCAATCAAGTGGTTACAATGGGATCAGCAGCAAATCATCAGTCCTGTCTAACCGAAAATAATAGAATGTCTATTTATGTCTTTTCAGTAAATAGACTTCATTGATGAAAACAAGAGTTTCACACTAACATGGATTAGTGTGCTACTTTAACTTTGGTGTTTTAACAAGTCTGGTTTAGTCTACTTCTAAACCAGTGAGCTAAAATCAGTCTTATTAAATTTGATAATTACCACACTGTGATACTACAGCCCTTAGACAGCAATAGATTACATGTATGAATACCCCCTTTTTAAAACATCAAGATTAGGTTGACCCAAACAGTTAGTCAGGTCAAACAGTTTCAGTTACATACACATTAACTAATGATGGGTGATAACAAATCTGGTAATTATTATTAAATTTGATGAAAGCTTTTTATAACAGATACATTTAAATGTGGACCAATATGAAATACTGTAAATCTCCTCACAAGTTTTGCTAGCTTCCCTTGTCAGTGCCCTGCTTCAAACACAGCTCTCTGTTCATAAAGTGAGGAAATAATGTTTTTGATCCCTGATGAATCTGCGTGGAACTACTGTGGAGGTAAGCATGGACGACACAGAGCTCTCAGTTCTCACTCCTTCTTTATTCCTCTCCAACATCAACTGAACACATCGTGCCACAAAACACAGCAGCACACTTCCTCAACACTGGGTGTGAGTGGAGCCCTCTAGTGGTCCACCACACAAGGCCCCCCCCCCAAACACCCAGCAGAACTAGTCCAGGACCCGGGGTTTTAAGCAAATGGCCGGAACGGCTGAACGGTGACAACGGTGACAAAGGGAAACCCAGCCCGGGAGCGAAGCTGGCACTGGCAGTCAGAAAAAGCTGCAGACAGCTCAGGCTCCATTGGTTGTGGGGCGCTCCTGGGGGAAAAAAACAGAATCCATCAGCCCGGTGGCAGGTGGGCGGCCACGGCGAGGGGCCTGGGCCGGGACCACCTGATCATCTTGCAAAACATGTGCAGGCTTCAGTCTGTCAACAGAGACAACCTCCTGCCGAAAGTCCAAAATGAAATGTTTTTTTAAGAACCCTGTATAGCCCGTCATATGGTGGACGCAGCGGAGTCCTATGGGCATCGTGCCTGACGAAAATGAAACGAGCAGAGTCCAATGACCTCGGAACAAAAGTGTCAGGCAGGCAGTGGTGCACAGGGCCAAGAACAGGAAATGAGTCCCTTGGGGGGGCGAAAAGGCAGCACAGAGGTATCGAAACACGGGGGGCTCTCGGGTAAGAATTCCCCGGGACCCGGAGGAGCTGGCCAAGGACCAGTTCAGCCGGGGAAACCCCGATGTCTTCTTTAACCGCGCTACGCAATCCCAGCAAAACCCACGGAAGACGGTCGACCCAGTCGCCACTAGTTAAGGAAGCCCGGAGCGTGGCCTTGAGTGACCGGTGAAACCACTTGCACATCCCGTTAGCTTGTGGGTGGCATGCTGTGCTGCGGTGGACCTTGACCCCCAGGCCATCAGCCATGGCAGACCAAAGCTCAGAAACAAACTGGGGGCCCCTGTCCGAGGTAATGTCAGCAGGGGGACCGAAACACAAAACCCACGTTGACAAAAATGCTCTGGCCACCGTCATCGCTGTCGTGGACGCAAGGGGTACCACCTTGAAACCCGCTGTTCCAACACGGCACCCACCGCCACGTCGGACGCGTCAGTGGTCAACGCAATCTCCGCCGACGGAAACGGGTGGGCCAGCAGGGCCGACGCGGGAAAACTGAAACGGCCTGGACTCTGTCGGGCAACGGAACCACACCTTCAGCAGAAATGCGGTGCCCGAGGAAATCCAGAACAGGCAACCCGAACTGGCACTTGGAAGGGTTGATGATCAGGCTGTGAGCTGCCAAACGCTGGTCATCAACCCATCAACGCGGCGAGATTGGCAGAAAAATCCTGATTGTGGGGGATGGAGTAACGGTCATTCTCTGTGGCAATTTAAACGGCGGAAATCTCCGCATGGCCACTACCGACCGTCCGATTTGGGCACCATGTGAAGCGGAGAAGCCCATGCGCTGTTCGAGCGCTGTACAATGCCAAGGCGCTCCATGACTGCAAACTGTCCATCGCTCGGGTCTTCCAGAGCAACGGACAGTTTCGCGGAGTCGAGGCGGCGTGCGCAAACACCAGGGCCCCGACCATGGGAATATAATGCTCAACCCCGTGTTTCGTTACCGTGCTAGAGAAATTAGGGACAGACAGCGAAGGAAACTATAAAAGCAAACGCTGAAAAGCATCCCCGGAGGTCACTACATTAGCCCGAATCAGGGGCTCGGCATCCCGAGTAAAACAGGGTAGCGAAGAAAACGAGAGAGCATCTATTAAACGTCTGTTGCAACATCGACAAGCAGTCCATGGGCACACAGAAAATCAGCACCTAAAATAGGTACAGAGCTAGCGGCAACAACAAAGTTCCACTGGAAATCCCGGCCATGAAAACAGTCACCAACCTTTCCCCAAACGTTGTGATGGGAGAGCCATTAGCTGCAATGAGCTGCGGCCCGCAATTCGCTGCTAGTCTGTCGGCAGCGGTCGGGGGAAGGAGGCTCTTCTGGGAGCCGGAGTCCACGACAAAACGTCTCCTGGAGCACAAGTCTCTACAGGGAGTGCAGAATTATTAGGAAAATGAGTATTTTGTCCACATCATCCTCTTCATGCATGTTGTCTTACTCCAAGCTGTATAGGCTCGAAAGCCTACTACCAATTAAGCATATTAGGTGATGTGCATCCCTGTAATGAGAAGGGGTGTGGTCTAATGACATCAACACCCTATATCAGGTGTGCATAATTATTAGGCAACGTCCTTTCCTTTGGCAAAATGGGTCAAAAGAAGGACTTGACAGGCTCAGAAAAGTCAAAAATAGTGAGATATCTTGCAGAGGGATGCAGCAGTCTCAAAATTGCAAAGCTTCTGAAGCGTGATCATCGAACAATCAAGCGTTTCATTCAAAATAGTCAACAGGGTCGCAAGAAGCGTGTGGAAAAACCAAGGCGCAAAATAACTGCCCATGAACTGAGAAAAGTCAAGCGTGCAGCTGCCAAGATGCCACTTGCCACCAGTTTGGCCATATTTCAGAGCTGCAACATCACTGGAGTGCCCAAAAGCACAAGGTGTGCAATACTCAGAGACATGGCCAAGGTAAGAAAGGCTGAAAGACGACCACCACTGAACAAGACACACAAGCTGAAACGTCAAGACTGGGCCAAGAAATATCTCAAGACTGGTTTTTCTAAGGTTTTATGGACTGATGAAATGAGAGTGAGTCTTGATGGGCCAGATGGATGGGCCCGTGGCTGGATTGGTAAAGGGCAGAGAGCTCCAGTCCAACTCAGACGCCAGCAAGGTGGAGGTGGAGTACTGGTTTGGGCTGGTATCATCAAAGATGAGCTTGTGGGGCCTTTTCGGGTTGAGGATGGAGTCAAGCTCAACTCCCAGTCCTACTGCCAGTTTCTGGAAGACACCTTCTTCAAGCAGTGGTACAGGAAGAAGTCTGCATCCTTCAAGAAAAACATGATTTTCATGCAGGACAATGCTCCATCACACGCGTCCAAGTACTCCACAGCGTGGCTGGCAAGAAAGGGTATAAAAGAAGAAAAACTAATGACATGGCCTCCTTGTTCACCTGATCTGAACCCCATTGAGAACCTGTGGTCCATCATCAAATGTGAGATTTACAAGGAGGGAAAACAGTACACCTCTCTGAACAGTGTCTGGGAGGCTGTGGTTGCTGCTGCACGCAATGTTGATGGTGAACAGATCAAAACACTGACAGAATCCATGGATGGCAGGCTTTTGAGTGTCCTTGCAAAGAAAGGTGGCTATATTGGTCGCTGATTTGTTTTTGTTTTGTTTTTGAATGTCAGAAATGTATATTTGTGAATGTGGAGATGTTATATTGGTTTCACTGGTAAAAATAAATAATTGAAATGGGTATATATTTGTTTTTTGTTAAGTTGCCTAATAATTATGCACAGTAATAGTCACCTGCACACACAGATATCCCCCTAAAATAGCTAAAACTAAAAACAAACTAAAAACTACTTCCAAAAACATTCAGCTTTGATATTAATGAGTTTTTTGGGTTCATTGAGAACATGGTTGTTGTTCAATAATAAAATTATTCCTCAAAAATACAACTTGCCTAATAATTCTGCACTCCCTGTATGAAGAGCAGCCTTTCTGTATTGCCAGCGGTCATGGCTGCTACAGCTCGCTGGCGGGTCCGTTTCCCTGGGCCGTAAAAGCGCAAGGCGGCAGGCAGCAACGCACTCTGGCGCCAAAACGCTGATGGTAGAAACTCTTTCTTCCATCCTTCTTTATTCCTCTCCAACATCAACTGAACACATCGCGCCAGCGTTGCCAAATCCTCAGTAAGGAAAATCGCTAGAAGTCGCTAAATGACGTCATCGTCTAATTTGCATACTTGGTCATGCTAATGTAATTGTAACCTGCGTTGTTGGAGAGAGAAATAACATCGTGGAAGAGACATACAGTGAGTAAAAAATGTCTTAAATGCATTTAGAATTTATTTAGAACTACAAATTAAATTTCTTTAAGCAATCATTATTTTTTAATGTCACAATTCCAACCTTTGATATACATTCATGTTTAAGCTGGTATTGGTACATCACTTATGGTTATATCAGTATGCTCTCTTTTAACCCTTTAGAGCCGATCGGAGCGGGAACGCTCTGTTATGCGTAACTATTTTTAAATCCCAGTAGCACTGCAACCACGTAAGCTAGCGCAAAAATTTTTTTTGCATATGAAACCGGAGGAGTTGTACTTACATCTTATGCCATCAGCTTGTCCTAGGTCACGGTTTCCTTCCACATAAAGCTTTGCAAAAACTGCATAAAAAGCGCTTGCAGGAACAAAAACATAATATTCCAGAAACACGCTTTGCCGATCCGATCAGCTGTTCATAACACTTCCTACGTTGGAATAGACGTCAGCGCGAACTTTTGCATTTCCGCCATTACCTGCCCGAAACCGGAAGTGACGTCATTTTCGCGGAAATGTAGTCTTTTTTCATCAGGGCCTCAGGGCCTATACTGGTCTTTTTAAAAGTTATCTTTGACTTTATGACTTTCTGTGTCGTTTCTGGGATGCTAGGACTCATATTGCACTGCTGGAAATAGTTTATTTTGATGCATATGCTGCTTTTTTGCAAATTTGCAGTATAATATTTATTTTCGTTTTTCCTGCAGTGTATAAAAATTGGTGTATTTCAAAAATAAAACTATGAAGACACTCAAAATAAATTTCCTGTGGTGGGAAACTATTTTGTGCAACTTTTTTGTATTTACAGTTTTGAGGGATAAGCCTCTTAAATTTCTCTAACTAGAAATATATGTTAAAAAAACAAAAACGATTTTCAATTTTTTTGTAGTTTATTGCACTTTTTTGCAATTTATGTAATTACTATGCACTTAATGAATACATATTATTAAAATCTGGGCTATAATGGTTGTATTGATGTATAGCAACTTGAAATGCTCCCAAAAATGGCTCCACAGCATGTAAAAATATAATATAAGCTCTGGCGGACTTGGTTCTATGGTAGGTCTTAAAGGGTTAAAAGATATGTCACTGAATCAACCTAAAAGTTTTGGGCACCAGGTCTTATTGATCAGTGTGTAAGAAAATGTCAGTTAGGCATGGCTATGCAAACCCCTTTTTATGGCTCAAACCTGTGTGATGATACACAGATTTGTATAAACATTAATTTCATTGTTTGTAAACTCTCTGTTAAATGTTTAATGATTACCACACTCATCATTATCATATAAATGGTTTATTGATTTCATTGACTATAGGCTATAAAGAGAAAGTCAGGCATCATTTGTAATATGACAGTCAAGATGATGGGATCTGACTGGTGGGTATATGCATTCTCCAGAAACACATGGGTAGATGCTCTGTCTGCTTCACCAGATGAGCCCGCCATGGCTCTGGTTGAGGTGACCTTGGAACGTGCCTCACATCGCCCCTTTGCAACCCTTTTTTTATTGGCTCTCTGTACATATACAGAAGAAAACACATTTTAAATTGGTTAATATATTTTAGTTCTACATTCAGCAAACTGTGCATCATATTTTTGATATATCCTATGCTTAGTGTCCTTCCACATTAATTTGTTCTGAGTTTTTTTCTGTTTTTTTGTTTTGTTTTGTTTTGTTTTTTGTTTAGTGCTTGACTGCAATTATCCACCATCCTCCAACAACCCAGAAAGACGAAAAAGTTAACCTTACTTTTAAGCTGGGTGGATTAAAAATTTCTTTATGTCACTATCCCTCTGTGTTATGGTACAGGCATGTATGTCTGCTATTGGAACTGGGTCGCTTGTGTTTACTGATGATGTGATTGCTGATAGAAGTAGTGGGGATGAATTCTGAAGGCTATGCTACGATTCAGCCAAATGTTTTAAAGTAATCAGACAGCATCTCTCTCAGTGCAATTGAATAATGACCCAAAACAGTGAAAAGCAATCCAAGGGAAAAAAAAGAGAGAGATTTTTGAGCGGACAAGACAATCATCTAATGTCTACCCCCTGCAGGCTTTTCAGTTACAGAAAACATAACTGAAGGCACAGAAACCCACAAATAAGCAGGAGCGTAAGACAGCTGCAGTAAAGACCTGCTAGAACATCTTAAGGGGGACGTACAGCATTTGGTGATATCCATGAGTTCTAGACGTGGTCAAAAAAAATTTCATCCTGTTAGGGTACCTGGGTTGTTGACCCAGTGTTTTGAGTTTTGCATTATTATTGCACTTTGATTTTGTCATTATTTAAAATTTCTAGTCTTTTGGTTTCTATGTTAGAGTTCTTAGTCTCCTGGTTTCTGTCTCTGTTTCATGGTTGCCCTGTCTCCCCCGTCAGCTGTGTCCCCTTCTCGTGTCTCTGTGTTATATTTCCTGTTTTACTTTGAAGGGCTTTGTCTCATGTCAGTGTTTCTAGTTTTGTTTTCCTTGTGTTGTTAGGTCTGATTTGTCCTACCTGTGTCCCCCTCTTGTCTCCCATTACCTGATGGCTCCCTGTATTTAAGCCGTGTGTTTTCCTTGGTCTGTGTAATGATCTTTATCATCTTGTACTATGTGTTCCGTCTGTCAGCCTGCCTACCTAGTTTATTTGTATTTTCAGTTTAGTTATTTTTTTTGGCATTCAGCAATAAAGCTGCATTGAGTTCACCTTTTTGCCTCTGTGAGTCTGCACTTTGGGTCCACCATTCTTGCCTGCCACGCGCAGTCATGACGCATCCAGATTTAATTCCTTACATTTAAAATTCTGTTTTTTTATGCCATTATTTTTTAGCCTTATTTTAATTCCCGAATAGTTACCTAAATACTTTTGTTAAACCCTTAACTAAAAAAATGTAAGTGCATCTTGATGTTTGATTTAAAGTTCAGTGGTGGTGAACAGAGGCAACATCACAAAAAAATTTCTTTGACCAAATACTTATGGACTTAATTGTACCTATGAACAGTTATTTATTTATTGTTATCATATGTAAAGTTGTTTGGAACAATGTATGCTGACAAACATGTCTTGTGTGTTTGTGTCCCTATAGTGTGATCCTGGTGAGGCCACCAAGCTGCTGTATGACCTTCTGTACACAGAGCCTATCAAAATCGTGTTGATGCCAGGCTGCAGCTCTGTGTCCACACTGGTGGCCGAAGCTGCTCGCATGTGGAACCTCATAGTGGTAAAAGCCTTTACATTTTTAGAGCTTCAATATACAACTTCTAAACAGTAATTCAGTGATGTAATTACATTGTTTTAAGAAAAAAAACAATGGCAGTAGTATTACTGAATAGTGCAAGTCACAATGAAACTGGAAAGAAGAACTGTGCATACAAAAATACTGATGCAAAAGAAAAGGAAACACAAAGGCTGCCCACAGCGTTTAGGTGATAAGTAATCTCTGGGTGCTGTTGTGTGAAAATACCACCAAGAACACTTAGCACTATAGGTGACAACAAAACACAAAAATATCACAGGAAGCAACTCTTTACACCAAGAATACAGAGCCAAAATATATACTTGAAGACAGTGAACTAAAGAGATTTCACAGTGAGACAGTCAGATTAGGGCGTTAGCTGCAGAATACTCGGTTAAGGTTGTGATACGGATTCATCCAACCATTTATCTTTTCATGCCTAAAGATAAATAAAAATACTTAAGAAAAAATCCTGATTCAAGTTAAAGTAATTTATGCATCAAAGGGTGAAACAAATGATAAATAGTAAATGGACTTATAGGGCAATTTTCTGCTCTACCTGAGAACTGAAAGCACTTTATACAACATGCCACATTCATACCCATTCATACAAGCTCCTTTTTCTATGCTTTTTCTACATGAATGCTTTCTACCTAACATCCACACACATTCACGCATCGGAGAGCAAGTTGGAGGATATTTGCATGAAGACTGGAGCAGCCAGGGATCAAACAACGAAGCTACTCATTAGTAGATGACCTGTTGATGTTTTTGCATAGTTTTTTCATTTTTCTTTTGTTCTGCTCTTTGACTGTCCTGTCCAACACTATAGAAACAGGAATTATTGTCTGAAGGCCAAGAAAAACGTAAAACAGGTGGATAGTTATTCAGTCAACTATCAAGTGGATATCTCTCTCTCTCTCTCTCTCTCTCTCTCTCTCTCTCTCTCTCTCT
>NW_024583195.1:53924-61750 GCF_018398535.1 Haplochromis burtoni | reverse complement strand
ACTTGCCTAATAATTCTGCACTCCCTGTATATTTACTCAGCAGAGTGGCTCTGTTTGTCAGCACAGCTGACTGGCTGGCCTTTTGTACAGCCGCCCCCAAGTTTGCGGAGCAAAGGTGCACTTCACTTAGGAAGGTCAGCCAGTAGACTCTGGTGGAAGAGCTGGAAGTCTGATGAGTTGAGCCACTGATCGTATATATGCCTTGTTTCCCACCTGTATCTGAGCACTCCAAACCCTGCCATCTGCTCCAGGGATGACTCGGATGACCTTCCCAACGAGCCACAGGGCACGAGGGAGCTGCTGGTCCACAATGAGAACGATAGTGCCAACAGTCAACTGATCTCTTTCGTGTTGCCAGTTGTGCCGCGTCTGGAGTGAAGGTAGATAATTCCAAATGTAGTGGATCCAGAATTGATCTGCCAAGGCTTGGCACTGCCTCCACCTACGACGGCTCAAGATTTCTGTTTCTGGGTAGACAACCTGTGGCATGGAGATATGAAGGGTGAGTTCCCTCTTGAGAACAGCAGCAAGCTGGGCTCCCACATGAGCAGCACAGAGCTCCAACCTAGGAATGGACTGTTGACGGACGGGAGCAACTCGACATCGGACGGCTAGGAAGGCTACCTGGATTCCCCCTATTTGATCTTCTGTCCAAGGGGATACCACAGCTCCGTATGCCTTCTCAGATGCATCGGAGAAGATGTGGATGCTTTGCTTGCAAAAGGATAGGTCTGTCTCCGGCTGCACGTGACAATGTGACAGGGAGACATCAGGGAGCTGAATCAATTCACTTTCCCATGCATGCCACAGCTGCAGCAGGTTGACTGGCAGATTCGGATCATCCCAGTCTCTCCTTTTTCTCCAGAGGTGCTGGACCAGGATTTTGGCCCGAGTGGTGTAAGGAATGAGGAGGCCAAGCCGATCATACTGCTTGGCCAGAACCCAATAGATGATTGTGGGCTCCACCAACTGCTCGGTGTGCCGTATCTGATATCTTAGCTCATCAGACTGGCAGTGCCATTGCAGGCCCAGAGTCTGCTCTGGTACATCAGTTCCATTGGGGGAAAACCACAGTTCACTGTTTTACGAGACTGATCCAGGTGGCATATGACTGATGAGTTCTGGGTAGTTGGAAGCCCACTGTCGTAATTCAAAGCCACCGGTGAGTAGCAACTGCTGGATTTTGTTGACCAGTTGCTGGGCTTCGGGAAATGATGCAAAGCTCTGGAGGAGATTGTCAACGTAGAAACATTTCTCCACCGTGTGACGGGTATCTTCGCTGGGGCTGCTGTGATCCAGAACGTGCCGCTGGAGAGCATAGGTGACACAGCAGGGACTGCATGTTTTCCCGAAGGGCAAGACCTGCCATTCATAGACATCTGATTGCCTAGTTTGATCCATGTCTTTCCAGAGGAATTGGAGAAAAGGCTTGTCCTCAGTCAAGAAGTGACCTGATGAAACATCCCCTTGATGTCACTGCTCACCCCAATGGGATACTCCCGGAAGCGAAGTAACACACCCAGGAGTGTCGAGCCAAAGGTAGGACCAGCGCGGAGATGCTCATTCAGGCTGGTACCATTGTGCACAAAAGAACCGTTGAAGACAATGCGATTCTTGCCATTATGATGAACCATGTGGTGCGGTACGTACCAGGTGCTACTGTATATCTCAATGTCTGTGATGGTCAGTTTACTCACATAGCCTGCATCCACCAGCTTTTTAATCTCCTGGTTATAGGTAGCTGCTTGTACAGGCTCCTTCAGCAGGTGCTTCTCCATGGCTCACAGGTGACCCAGGAAGGAGTCCTCAGTGGAATGAGGCGGGACTGGTTCCTCTTTCCACAGCAAAGGGGTGGTGTATCGGATGATACCATCCACCTCCACTCTGATGGTCTTCTCCTCTAGCATCTTGACAGCCATAATATCTTGTTTTGAATGTGTGGCCACCTTCTCATTCTGGTATGGGAGAACATCCATCTGCCAGAGCTTGGCCACATTACTGAGAAGTTCAGCACAGGGAGTCATGGTGCTTGTGAGTAGACACTGAGGAGTGGAGGCTTGATGCAGAAGAACCTTGGCTGGACCCTGCAGAGTCCAACCCAGCCGTGTCTTGAGTGCAGCTGGTCCTCCCCGTGGACCCAGATGTACAGACTCTATTGGAGTCAGGAGATGTGGGTAGTCAGAGCCAATCAGCAACAATGGTTGAGCTTGGTGAAACGAATGAAGTGGAAGACTTCCCAGGTGGCGGTAGGACCTTTGCAGTGCATCAGCTGGATGTGAGTGTTTAGCGAGCCCAAGCTCAGTGGCAATGAATGCTCTGGGGATCTGGAACCATTTCCGAGGGTCAGTGGCGGAGGCTATAGCGAAGGAAACGGAATGTCCTTCCACCGTTCTAATATCTTGTCGGATAGTTTGAAGTGCCAACTCCTCCCTCATTCCCTGAAGGCCCAGTTCTTGAGTAGCACTGTGAAGAAGGATCGTGTGCTCTGACCCATCGTCTAGGATGGCGTATGTCTCTAGCCTCCTTTTGCCATTATAGAGGCACACCCTGACCATTTTCAGTAGCATGCAACTGGTCCCCCAGGTCAGATCAACGTAGTACGTGACGGGTTGGACAGCTTCCTCCGCCGGTCTGTCAGAGCTAGTGGATTGCGATGCATTAACCTCATGGGTCTGGCACCCTTGGCTCTCACATGGCTCTCAAGGTTGCTGAGGATGATGGAAATACACATCATGATCTTGAATGCAGACTTCGTATTCAAGTCACTCTGCCAAATCTGCTAAGGTTGGGATGGGTGTCTGAAGAGGATTGATGAACCGCTTAAACTGCGCTCGATGATTGTGTGGCAGTTTGGACAGCAGTCTGGTGACGTGTGACCCACATTTCAGTTCTGCTCTCCCCTCTTCCCCAAGATTTCCAACATTCGACGAGAGCCCTCACGTTCAGGGCAAAAAGACGGAGTGCTCGGCTGTCACCACTCCGTACAGGAGACTCAGACAACACGTCAGTGATCTGCTGCAGGGCAAGTTTGAGGTTGACCATACAGCTCTATCAGAGACGACATGGTCTGTCTGTATGTGTAGCAACTATTGCTGTAGGAATCTGCAATCAGGAGGACGTCTTCCAACTTGAGGTGATCGACTAGGATCTGGTACTTGAAACGTTCAGTCGCATCATGACGCAGGATATAGTCAAGGGCCATTCGCAAACAAGCGAACTGGCTGGGGTCATCAGACGTGAAGTATGAAATGTGTGGTGTTGATCCCCGGAACACGGTCTCTGTACTCAGTAGAGGTTCGTGCTGACCATATTTCCTCCAGTCTTTGGAATCAGTTGGCGTCCAATGAGGTGGGTCCCCAGTCATCTCCTGGAAGCTTTCTGGTTGTTGGCGCTGAAAGGTGTATGGCTCTGCATATTCAGGGGTGACCTGTCTCTTCAAGCATGCTCCACGGCCATACTCGTCCTTCACGTTAATTTTCCTGACCTGTTCAGTCACAGGAAGTTGGCTGTACTGATAAGGTGACGTACATCTGAAAGGAACTGAGGCTGCTGCACTGGCAGGAATCTCTGACATGGAGGTGGTAGGAGGGGGAATGGCTCATCACTCTGAGGACCAAGTGGAAGTGGTGCCTCTGGCCAAGGTAAATTCTGTATGTCATCCTCTGGTATGTGAAAGGAACGTACAGTGTGTAGGTAGGGCCTGGAGACATGGTCAGGATGAGGAGACTGGTTCTGGGTACTTGAGCCTAGTGCTGAAGGTTGGGGAGCTGAAGACGACTGAGGGGCTGAGGACTGGAGAGAGAGAGATCACCAAGCACTCTCGTCTGAGCTGATTATTATCTTCCTGCTGATAATACCACGTCTGAGGTGGGCCTTCTGATACTGCCCTTGTGTGGGCGTGGTGTTTTTCTCCGCTTCCTCCTCTCTTGCTCCACCCCTCTGTCTTTCTCTTGCTCTTCTCTCTCCCCAGGACACAGCTGCTGCTCATTGGCCTCATTTACCACCTGGGCCCAGTCAGCAATCACCTCTCTGAGGTTATATAAGCTGGGGATGGGCTGGATGTGGGAGGGTGGTTTCTCTGGTGTCCCGCTTTGAGTGCTAGGTGTGTGATTGTCCTGCCTACGGTGTGGAGTGGTAGGAGCAGTGGGAGAGGCTTCTGGTGGTTTTCCTCTGTGCTGGTCAGTGTGTGATACTGGTCTAGGTGTGGAAAAGGCCTGCTGTGTGTGACCAGCCCCACCTGACGTAGCTCTTAACTGAGCAGTGGTTTTCCTTAAGTGTACGGTGGCCTCCATTATTTTGTTTGGCCTGCCTGGTTACTTGCTATAGCAGCTGTGTGACCCACCTCCACCACTTGTGCAATGGCGCTCTTTAAAGTGAGTATCGTCTCTAAACCGAGCAGTGAGTGGATTACCTTAACAGTGACAGCGACCTCGGCGATTAATTGGAGTGCCGGGGCTGTGCCTGGCCTGCCTGGTTACTTCTAGTAGCAGCGTTGCTGTCTTTTTCTGTTGAAGCCTTATAGTTGTTTTCTTTCTTGAAGTGGTCACCATCTCTTTGGGTTGACCTTGCTGTCTCTTTCTGTTGTTACTGTCTATATGATTATTGGGTTAATTATAATAAAGATTTATTTTGTGTTAAACACCTCTGCCTAGCGTCCTTTTCATTTCAACCCGGATCCAACTGTTACTGTCCCCCACCCTCTTCGCCTAGCTTTCATGTGGGGACGTAACAAAGTGGGGGCTCATCCGGGATAGGAATGAAAGGAATTGAGTTGAGTACGAGTGTGAACAGGTGTTTGTGTGTTGTGTGAGTGTCATTTGACTAGCTGCTGCTCTCCCCAGCTAGCACAGGGGAGTGTCTAGCTGAGCGTTTGCTCTTCCTTCGGACACTCATTTTTTGTTTTGCCTTTGTTATTTTCGGAGCAAACCCGGGTGGGGATTAATTCTCTGTTGGGGGTAAGCTTTTCGGTGCCTTTGGCACTTGATGATTTGCCTTTAAAGTGGACTTGAGCCTGGTACACTCCAGAAGCTAGGTCAGGTTAAATTCTGAGTAGGTAGGACTGGGGGGAGTGTGGGTAGAATTTTAGTTAATGGTTAACTTGACACAACACATTTTATTTCGTCTGTTTTTGGTTGTGTAGTGAAGGTGTTGTGTGGCCCTTTAGTGGTTCGTCTGTGTTTTGCGTTTCATGGACACGTTTGATATTGCTGGGTTTAAGGCAAAGCCGTCGCTTGCCCTGCTGGATGTTTGTAGGAAGAGAGATCTGCATGAGGTGGCAACATGTTACGGGATCAGTGTCTCCACTGGTCTACGCAAAGCGGAGCTGAAGGCCGCTCTGGTGTCTGGGTTGTTGGAGAAGAGGGTGGTTGTAATGCAAGAACCCCCGAGCACACCCGGTCCGGCTGGACCAAGTGCAGCACATCATGTTCCAAGCCAGGTCGTAGAACCATCAGTGTCTACACCTGTGGGCCAGGGGCTACCCGAGGGCGGGCCAATGATGCTGCCCCGTTTTGAGCCGCTCTCCACCCATTCAACAGAGGGTTCTAAGCAGGATGCTAGGCTCAAAGTCTGTCTGGCTCGTCTCCAGCTGGAAAAGGAGGAGCGTGAGAGAGAGTTCCAGCTGAAAAGGGAGTTAGAGCTTAGGCGTTTGGACACGGAACTGGCTAGGGCTAGGGAGGTTGAGCTGAAGAAGGTGGAGGCGGAAACTAAGGTCAAGCTGCGACAGCTGGAACTCCAGCAGGCCTCCTCCCCTCCTGTGGCGGCTTTGCTGTCACAGACAGAGGTATAGTTTGATGTAGGAAGGAATAGTCGTCT
This sequence comes from Haplochromis burtoni, assembly GCF_018398535.1. Lineage (NCBI taxonomy): Eukaryota > Metazoa > Chordata > Actinopteri > Cichliformes > Cichlidae > Haplochromis > Haplochromis burtoni. Next base: position 55,936 of record NW_024583195.1, on the reverse strand, counting down.
GGTCCCTGTATTTCGTGACACTGAGGTGGAGACTTCTTCTGAATCATTTGAGCGGATAGCGACAGCCTTGCATTGGCCGCGGGATGCATGGGCCATCCTGCTGCAGTGCAAGCTGGTGGGCAAGGCACAGGAAGTTTGTTCCTCGTTGTCCGCTGAGTGCAGTTTGGATTACGACAAACTGAAAAGTGCTATCCTGTTAGCCTACGAACTAGTCCCTGAGGCTTATAGGCAGCGATTTCGGGGGTTGAAAAGGGTGCAGGGTCAATCCTTCCTGGATTTTGCGAGGGAAAAGAGTGTCCTCTTTGACCGGTGGTGTGTGTCCAGCAAAGCTACTGACCTGGCGTCGATGCGTGAATTAATGCTGGTGGAGGAATTTAAGAACTGCACCTCCGAGAGGATTGCAGTATACCTCAGTGAACAGAAGGTTTCCTCATTACAGCAGGCTGCAACACTGGCTGATGAGTTTGCCCTCATCCATAAAACCAGTGTCATTAAGCATGGCCGACGCGACGCCTCAGTGAAGGTTAGTGATGTGTCAGCTGCACAATACCCAAAGAGTGAGGTACTTGTGTCCCATCCCAAGGCAAAACGAAAGTGTTTTTTCTGTTTCAAGTCTAGCCATTTAGTAGTAAATTGTAAGACCTACAAACAGAAACAGTCAGTCTTGAGGGCTAGGAGTGTGCCGCTAACAATGTTAATGCAGGCATGGTTTCAAGATCCAGAATAAAGCTCTGTTTCTTTTGCCACAAACCTGGCCACCTGATTGCTCACTGTTCAAAAGCCAACTCAAAGCAAAATTGATCTGCTTTCAAAAGAGTGAACTGTGGTTCACAAACGGACAAAGTTGCCAATCCTAGGCGACAACTGGAGCATAATTGCTCGGTGGTGTCATTTGGTCACTGTCAGAGATCGACTAATTGTAATCCGCCACCTGTTGACCGTCTTTCGGGTCCAGATGACCTACAGTGTGACACATTGTGTACGACACAAACATTCAAACCTGCACCTCTGGCTAACCAGCATACCTGTCACCATGACCTAGCGAAGAAGCGTCTGAAAAGTGTTTCGGAAAGGTCTTCTAGCTATTCGCTGGGTTCTCCATATGTGATGGCTCAAAAAACATCTGGCTGTCACTTTGGACACTATTTTGAGGGACTTCAGCCAGTGTTTTCGACCCATCAAAAAGGTCTTGGCAGTTTTGGCAGGCTATGCCTAACCAACTAGGCCCAGTCAGCAATCTCCTCTCTGAGGTTATATAAGCTGAGGATGGGCTGGATGTGGGAGGGTGGCTTTCTCTGGTGTCTGGTGCTAGGTGTGTGATTGTCCTGCCTACGGTGTGGAGTGGTAGGAGCAGTAGGGAGAGGCTTCTGGTGGATTTCCTCTGTGCTGGTCAGATGTGTACTACTGGTTAGGTGTGGAACAGCCTGCTGGTGTGACCAGCCTCCACTGTGCTGGCTCTTTGTGAGTAGTGCTCTTAACTGAGCAGTGGTTGCCATTAGTGACGGCGGCCTTCATTATTTGGTTTGGCCTGCCTGGATTTGTTCTGTAGCAGCGTTGCTGTCTCTTTTCTGTTGAAGCCTTATTAGTTGCTTTCTTTGTTGAAGTGGTCATCCATCTCTTTGGGTTGACCTCCTGATCTTTAAGAGCGTCTGTCTTTTTGTTGTTATGTTATATGATTATTGGGTGTTGCTATAATAAAGATCTTATTTTATAGTTAAACACCTCTGCCTGAGCAGTCTTTTCATTTCACCCTGGATCAACTGTTACTGTCCCCCACCCTCATTCGCCTAGCTTTTACAGTGGGGACGTAACAGTCATCCTCTGGTATGTGAAAGGAACGTACAGTGTGTAGGTAGGGCCTGGAGGCATGGTCAGGATGAGGAGACTGGTCCTGGGTACTTGAGCCTAGTGCTGAAGGTTGGGGAGCTGAAGACGACTGAGGGGCTGAGGACTGGAGAGAGAGAGATCACCAAGCAAAGTCTGAACCTCTCGTCTGAGCTGATTATTATCTT
>NW_024583195.1:47065-53899 GCF_018398535.1 Haplochromis burtoni | reverse complement strand
GAGGGGCTGAGGTGTCAGGATGTGCCCATGGTCAACTGGGGAATAGTTGTGCGACACATGTGTCTGTGGTAGTGATCTCCTCGGCAACTGCACCAAGAAGTCATGAGGCTGCTCTGGAGCAGTAAGTTACCATACTGATATTCCTCAGTAAAAAGTGACCCACCTTCATAGTAGCAAGTCATTTTAATTCTTAAGTTACCGGGATAAGATTAAATTCTTCTTCTAAGTACAAGCCCCAGAAAGGGTAACAAGAGACAATTGAACCAAATCTAGACAAGTTATGGGGCCCAGAAGTAAAATTACTGGACAATATAGGTAATTGTCCACCAAAATAAAATACAACTAAAACTGAACTTGACAGAGGGGACTGGCACTTAAGGATGAGATAAAGGGAAACATTGTGGGGACTAAGTGAATGTCATAAACACAGACTAGAACTAAAGTACAACAGGAACTAAAGACTCAAAATGTGAAGGACTGAATGATCAAAACCTAACAAAACTGAGGGCAAATAAACCATTAAGCAAATAAACAATAACACTAAACTCCAAAGTACAAGAAAAACACAAAAAATAAAAACTCCATAACATCTAAACTAGGAAATACTCATGGAAACTAACAGGAATCAAAATGTAGCCTAACAACAACAGAGAGATAAATTGGAATTCTAACCCTAAACTGAATACATTTTTTTAAATGTAATTTAATTTAATTTAATTATGAAATCCAAACAAAACCTGCAGGCCATAACACAAGGTGTGAATTATGGTGTCAAGTATGGCAGGTGGTGACTAAACACACTGGCACACACAGACTCAGGGTTTTTCAGTGAAGCCTTAAGACATTAAAGTAGGATTCCATGTGTGTACACTTATGTAGGTCTGCAAGTTTTTAGACATTTTTTTGTACTTTGCCTCTCTTAGCTTTGATTCTAGAAGTTTAACATTAAGTATTCACTTAACAGGTTAGAAATGACAGACATAGTCCCCCATTTTCAGAGATTCAAAGGTAACTGCAAAAACTAGCATGAGTCTAAGTATAAGGACTCTTGTTTTTATAAATAGAAGAGCATTTTATTTGAGTCATTGCCAATGTGAAGTCCAGAACACAGGGATATCACCCTATGCTGGCTCTGCCAGGCCTTTACAGCACCAGCATTCAGTCGCTGTCTTCAGTTTTTTTGGAGTTGCAGAAAAACATGTCCTCTTAGGTTGAGAGACAGTCACTAACAGTCATAACCATTTATGAAAACAAAGAGGCAACTATTTCTTTAATAGAACATTAGCAAGAATGTTACTTTTCAAAGTAAATCTAATTAAATTCAACAAATGATTTCAACACTCAAAGCCAAAATGCTTGTTTAAAGTTTGTAATTTTAGATGTGTTATACTAAAAATGCCAGGAAACAATCTAATATAGAAATGGTCAACATTTCCACTGCAAGGAAAAGTCATGTACAATAACCATTCCCCAAACTAACCAAAAACAACCTCAATCAGTCCAAAAGTTCAACCAGTCCGTATGCCCAATTGCAATCCCTGCGACGGCCACATAACAGCCAACCACAGTCCAGGAGGTGGCGACAAAGCTATTCTGGTGACCGAACCGATGGACGGCAACAGTGGCAGAAGAGTTCAGGCAGCCAACCACGGGCCTGGTGGAGGCAACATGGCAGCTCTGGTGGGCGGCCAGGGGTCTGATGACAGCCTCGAAGTAGCTCTGATGGCTGACCACGGATCCAGTGGCATCGAAACTGTTCAGGTAGGCAGCCGTGGACCTGGCGGAGGTGACGTTGCAATTCCGGTGGCCGACCACATAACAGCTCCAATGAGCAATGCCGAAGCACAGTAGGTGGTTTATGACGTGCAAGCTGTGCTGGACGTGGACGTGCAGGCCGTGCTGGACGTGCAGGCCAGTCAGGGCACTGACCTCCAACTCCGATTGAGCGGGTCCCTCCGGCGCGCTGACCTCCTGCTCGGGCAGAGCGGGTCCCTCCGGCAGCGCCGCAGCTACAGATGGTCGAGCCGATGGTGATGATGTTGATACGGCAGCTGCAGGCAGTGGAGATGATGTTAATGTAGCAGCCACTGGTGGTAGATTGGGCGGTGATATAGCAGCAATAGGCAGGTGAAGTGATGGTGGTGTGGTTACTGCAAACTGCTTAGCTACAGGCCGGGCGGCTGACTGAGCCCCAGCTACAGGCCGGGCGGCTGACTGAGCTACAGTAGGCTGTGCTAACAGCTGAACTGATGACGGAACAGAAGACTGCACTAGAGACTGAGCTCGTGGCAACACAGGAAACTGAGGTTCTGACTGTAGTGACATTTGTGGGTGAAGTTGAGCAGGTGGTTGAGTGGCTGACTGAGCTATGGGCCGGGCGGCTGACTAAGCTGCGGGCCGGGCGGCTGACTGAGCTAATTGCTGAGTTTCATGCTGAGCTGGCGGCTCTGAGTGTTCTGGCCACAACTCAGAGTTCCCTAAATAAAAGTGCTCTAATTCAGCATGTGCAATTTCAAAGTCCACTAAAAAAGCTACACTGTCCACAGTCCGCTGAATCAGCTTACTTGATCTCCCTCCCAAGGACGAAGGTGGAAGTGTGGGGAGTTCTGGTTGCAAACTCTCCAGAGGTCCAGGGGCAGTTCCAGAACCATGTTCAGCCTCAGAATCAACCCCGGCTGAGTTACTAACTTTAAAGCAGTCTGGTTAACAGCCACACAAACAGTCTGAAAATCCACTGCATTGTTATTAATGGGCTCTAGTTTAAACACTCCAGGCTCAGAATGAGCACAAGAAAAATAGTTTCCACCACTCCCTGAACAACACTCCTCCCCAGAATGAATAGTCACTGTTTCAACAGGTAATGACAAAATGTCTCGGTTACTCACAACAGCTTCACAATTAGTAACTACAGGGGCAACTCGTTTGGCTCTCGGCGAAGGCAGTCGCACTTTTCTCCTCTCCTCCTCCTCCTTACCCTTACCTTCCCTGCTTAGCCTCTTGTGTCCTTGTCTTGTCTCGTGTGTATTACTTTTCCCTGGAAAACTCTCTCACAGTCTGTTCTCTAAACCTAAAAGAATTATGGATTTGATCAACTGGTCTCTGAATGCTATTGACACCCTTTTCTCAACGAGAAGTCTGGGCTCGGGAAAGCTCGAGTGCCCTGGAGGGACTTTCCCTGACAGATACACGATGGATGGGTGGCATAAATGGAGGATCGTGTGCCTGGCGGGACTGTCCATCAAGGACGCTGAAGATATCTACCTATTCAGAAGCATGATAACAGGGTTCTTGCTGATCGGAGCTGGCTTGGCCCTGGTTTATCGGAGAATTAAGAAAGCGGAACCGGCTGTTCAAACCCCCCCAAGGCTGCCCGCTGGGATTGAAACGATGGGACGAGGCGCGACTTCTAAGAACGGGCTCATTGAAAGCAGCATAGTTAAGACCATGGAGACGCTTACAACTGCCGTGAAGACTCAGAATAACACCTCCGAGCGTATACTGGGTTACATCAAGGAGAGGCCGGCTCAAAATGACACCTTTGAGCGAAAGTTGGATTACATCGCAGAACAGCTCACTGCAGTTGTGAGTTCTCAGAATCGGCTATCTGAGCAAAAGAATGACAACACCACGGAACGGAAGTTTGATACCATCATGGGGAAGCTCGCGGTTCTCCAACGGGAGATTGAGAGACCAGTGTCGGAGTGTTAAAGAACAGCTTTGAAATTCTCCTGAGCTGCTCGCATAAAAGAAAAATCAACAACATCAACATCATAATGCGGATACTTCCTCGGCGCCAGCTGTGGGCTGAAGGCTGGAGCCGAACAAAAACTCCCTGATAACGACTGTGTGTTGACTGTTCTTCCCACTCTGTGCAAGGCCACCTGGGTTGGCCGGTAGACTGTTTACTTAACCTGATAGGGCGAAGGACACTGTCTCAGCTGAACTATGGACACGCACATACATACACTTACACTGATAAGCACTCATACATCCCCCCTCCACTTCCAATGCATTTGATGCTTGTTACCTCCTGGCAACCGTCTGGGCCCGCACTGGAGAGTCGGCGCAGTGGCAGGATGGCTGCTGTGTTGCCTGGGATTACTCCTCACCCCCTACCCAACCCTGTTGCTGGTCACGTGCTGTATAATGTTGTACTGTGGACATTTATGTGCTTTCTGTGCAGAGGAGTTTTTTTGTTTTTTGTTCTCATGCTGTCCTCCTATAGCCCAGCATGAGTAGAGATCTCTTTTTTTCCTCTTGTACTTTCCCATTGTAGTGTACATTTTAGTGTTTTTTTTCTGTAATGCAACCGTTCTCTGACTTGTATCCCCATGTGATGTCTGTGTAGTGTGTGTAAGGTCGGGGGCGGGTTCATTCCACTGCAGGGCAACCTGCCACTGCATGTGGCGAATAAAATTTGAACTTGAAATTGAACTGACAGTGAGCTGACAGTCACTGAACTAATAGTCTCCAGGCCCACTGACCCAGAGAAACCCATGATGGACAGGTTAGCCAAAATCTCTCTCTCACCACTTTGAGCAGGCTTAGCATTGCTAGTGAGTGGCGAAGAAACATCCTTCATTTTCTTGTTCATAGCAAATGGAGTTACAACTATGGTGGAGTCTGAGTTACTCACTGCGGCGCCTTGCACTGCTGGTCCAGAATCAGCTGATTCTTCTGAAGCCACAGGAGTGAGGTGAGATTTGGTTTGATGATGGCATGGGCACCGTTTCCTCCGAGAAGGTGGGGCCGCGTGTATGGAAACTGTCCCCTCCTGATTATCTGTATTTTTATCCTCTGTGACAGAGTCCAGTCTACTCACTGTGGTGACTAGCACTGCCGGTCATTTGTTTGCTGACTCAACAAACGTTCAAGGAGGGAGAGGAGATGGGGTAGGTTGGCAATGGCAAGGGAGCCTTCTTCCCTTCAGTGGAGAGTCCAACAAGTGAGCAGCAAGCAATGGTAGGGAAACTGTCCGCCTATGAAGAAAAAAAACAGGCAGCAAGGGCTCCCAGGGAGGCAGCTGCATCCTCCTTGCCCGTACTGCCCAAACCAAACAGCTCAAAGCTGGAGCTTGCCCTCAGCATGGTTACAATTTGAATTAGTTTTTTAATGTCCAAAAAGCTCACAGAAAAGGTAGTGGATGACAGAAAAGTATCAAAAAAACACTACCAGTATGTGACTCTGATGCTGATTTGCAGCCTGGGTTACGCTCTAGCAGTAACTCCAGAGCTGGGCGAGCAACTTCTCCTCTGAGGCGACATTTGAGTCCGCTGGACCCATTATAGCGGAATTATTCTGTCATGGTCAGCGATGGCAGACCGTGGAGTTGAGGAAAGTTGGACCCAAACGCTCTTATAGTGAAGGACAGTGGATTTATTTATAGTGAGTGGAAAAAACAACTATGTACAAATACAGCACTGTGGCTCCCGTGGCGAATCCTCTGTGAATCCCACACAGTGCACGTGTCCATAAACAGTGAAAATGTGACAACTCCAAAACCCGATTCCGCTCCGTGATTTCCCCTCATGACGACGCTTCTTGCTCCCGACTCCTGGTGACACAAAACACATACAGCTTAGCAGGAAACCCACAGTAGCGATGTCGTTCACATAAAAACTCATCAACTGAGGTACTTTACAGGTTTGCCATAGTATAATTCCACACTGACTGGAGCTCTGCCACCTTCTTAAACAGGACTCTCTTGATGAGGCCATCAGCTGCAGCTGGTGAAGGCTAACAAGCGGCAGGTGCGGCAGGTGCGGCAGCCTCCAGTGTGAGAACACTTCTGGGTTGCAGTCCTCTCAGCGACCCAAAATATCCCGGAGCTCGTATGACCACACACAGGAAGAAAGAGGAAAAAAGCAGCGAAAACCACCAAAAACACAACATACGGAAAAATAAACATATACAAAAGATACATGAGCCCTGGGTCCTTAGACCCAGGCCATGACAGGTTTATTATTTTTATTGTTTTTGGAAAATGATGATTGTTATTATGACAGTGAGTCATCTTACACTTGTCTTACGCCATCCAATAGGCAAATCACCTACACAGCTATGTGGCTGTCTGAGCTGAGAGCAAAGCACATGCTTTTGGGGATTTGGTTGTAAAGTGCACTGATTAAAAAAAACTTCTTTAAAAATTCCAGACGGTTTCCTTAATTTTTTATACACGTTGCTATTTTCATCTCGAGAGCTTTTGCTCCACTTCCTACACCAAAACTGGAAGAAGTGTTCACTTTGTGATATACTGCCTGAAAATATGTGTATTCAAAGGAAAATCTTAGATATCACATTTTGTGAACTAGAGGTTCATAAATTCTTTAGCTTATCTCTGCAGCAGAGGCGGAGGCAGACATTTGATACACCCAGGGCTTAGCCCTAAAGGGTAGTATGCATGTGGGATGGGGGCAGGGGGGGTTATAGGCTCTGTTTTGAGTTTTGTTCAAAAAAGCAGGACTTCATATAGGTTTTTAATTAAGCAGCAAGGCAGAACAAAGTCGGGGCTAAACCCCAATTCAACCAGACCCAGAACTGATCCGGAATTAAAACAGGACTACAACAGTTCAAAATCAGGACTACTTAGGACTTAACCAAAACAGAACCACAATCAGAACTAGATGATAGTAGCACTAAAACCTGCACTACACTTATTTTTTAATTCTACCGAAGTCCACTATTTAGATTCAGAAAGGTTCATATAATTATTTAGCCTTGCTGTGAAAACAAGCCTGCATAACTTAATAAATGTAGAATTTGAAAAATAACAAACCTAAAAAGAAACATTAGGTACGAGATACATGAGTACCTATGATACGGTGATACTTTTGG
>NW_024583195.1:39587-45999 GCF_018398535.1 Haplochromis burtoni | reverse complement strand
AGCTCTCCTCTGTCTGCCTGGCTGCGCTTCTCCAACAGCACACGCGCAGGCAGCAGCTGCCCCGCCCCCTCGCTCAGTCACTTAGTGTCTGAGCTCGGATCATACCAATATTAGGGGGGATTTACGCACAGTCGTAAATTCCCACAGTGTGCACTATGTGCTTCGAATATTGTGTGTAGTTTTTGTTTTATACAGTTGTCAGCCAGGCATCTAACTATGAAAAAATTACACTCCAAAAGACCCCGGGCTTCTGAAAAAACAACCCGGGCTTAAGCCCAGTAAGCCACCCCCCCGCTCCCCCACTGCTCTGCAGCCTCTCTTTGCTCTTTAATTTCTAGGATGTCAGTAGGCTCACAGTCCTAAATGCACTCATTTAAATTCTTGTCTCCAACATGATTTAAATAGAAATGGTGAACTGACTTTAAACCCCCCTTTAGAAATGCACTCCTTTCTTTTATTGCGATGGCGTCTGACCATGTTCATGTCTGTCAGAGTATTCTTTTCTGTGAAAACTATGACAGCAGCACCAAGTAATGTATCTCTTTTCAAGCTTAATTCGGATTGTATATGGTGACATTTCTGTCATCATTATGATAAGTGAGTTCACTAAAAGACACAATTGTTTTGAAAAATTAACTGCCATGTTTCAAGCATTTGACACATCTACATTCATTGTTATGCTGTCATGTATCCAAATTAATCTCACAAAGAGTAATCAGGAGGCCTAAAAGTGGTTCCTTTATTACAAAGAAGGTATACAGTAGGGGAAATAATTCCCCTGGTGAATTTGTAATTTTGCCCACTTGAAAAGAAATTAATAGTCTCTAGTTTTTACAGTAGTTTCCTTTAAATATATAGAGAGAACATTAAAAAAATTTATATAAGCGTCATAAACTGATCTTTGGGGGTTTCATATTCAAACTAAATGCATTTCTTTGTGTCTTTACATCTCTTAGCTGTCATATGGCTCCAGCTCTCCTGCTCTGTCCAACCGACAGCGCTTCCCCACTTTCTTCCGTACTCATCCATCTGCTACACTGCACAACCCCACTCGGGTTCAGCTCTTCCAGAAGTGGAAATGGACCAAGATTGCCACTATCCAGCAAACAACAGAAGTATTTACCTCAGTGAGTCATATATTACAATAATTCTGTGAACTCATGTACAATGAGGGGTGTGGTGAAGACACTACACTGGCCCCACCTTTAAATAGGAGCTCGCTAGTCAAAGTTTAGCTAAATGTATATTTAAGGATTTTGTTAGCACACAAGCAAAATTGTGAACTAGATGCATAGTCTTATAATATGCTTCACTCAAACTGTGTACTAACACATCCAATTACTGCAAGGGCAGAAAACTTAACATGAAAAGCTTTCTCTCATTTTATAAAATAAATTACTCTGAATTCACTGAAGGATAAGACTATAATAATGTGAAATATTTTGCCATTTAAAACAAGAATAATGATCTTAAGCTTTTATTTTACTTTAAAAATACAACATGTTTTTTTGCGACAGCTCACTTTGAAACTAAAATATTTCACTCGAAACTACATTTTATGGTTGCACCATGTATTTTTCAATACTGTCCTGTGAAGTGGAAAGGACTTGTCCCCCAGGCTGCTTTCTAACATGTGTGTCATGGTACTGGGTCCGTGACCCAGTGTTTTATGTTTATTGATTAATCTGTATTTTTGGATTTAGTGTTATTCATGTTTTTGGTTCTCCTTATTGTTCTCCATGTGTGTATCCTTAAATTCTAGTCCTTAGGTTTCTGCTACTATGTGTTACACGGTTCATGTCTAGTCACACCTGTCTCTATGTTTGTGCATCTCCCAGTCAGTCATGTCTCCATGTCTCATGTGTCTCATTCCCTCATTTCCTGTCTCACGCCACACATCTGCCAGCGAAGATGTGACAATGTGATTGTGAAAGAGTTCTTTTTAACTCAACCCATGATCTGATCTACACAAGTAGTTTTGGGCCACAACATTTACCAAATTGTGAGTGAAAACAAAGTACAGAGACCTTCCATGGTGTTTATTAAAACCTGAGGAAAATTCTGCTGCTCATGTCATCACCCTGCTAATGATGACTTTGTGGTTTTTATAAGCACTACAGTTTATGACTATTTATGCTCATAAAAACAAATTTAAAATAAAAATCAATAGATAAAATGTTATTTGAGACAAGACAAATATGGACAAGAGAAGATGAGTGTACTTGTTGATTTCTCCAATATTATATGTATCACTGCGTGATATGTATAAGATTTTGTTCTCATTTCCATCACCATTTGCCATCTTTTATCCTCAACATATGGTTTTATGTCTCTCCTGATTCATTTTTCTCCAGGCTTCTATCTGTGCTGTTTTATCTGATTGTTAGTAACATCACCTCCACCACTCACCATCATTTTTCAGAATGACCAGTTCATCTTCCCCCTCACTACTTTGCACTTATTTCAGTTGCTGTTAACTGTTCTTTGCATTTCTTCCTACTGCCTACTATTCCATTATCGTTCTCTTTCCTTTTTTAGTTGCTGTTTCTGTTGCTCAGTCCTCTTCTGTGTGCTTATTATTGTGCTTGTCTCTTTTTGTGTGTCACAGACTCTGGATGATCTGGAGGAGAGGGTGAAGGAGGCAGGGATTGAAATCAGTGTTCGTCAGAGCTTCCTAACCGACCCAGCTGTGGCTGTCAAAAATCTCAAGGTGCGAGTTCCCCAATCATTCTTACACATACCAGCCACCTGGACACTGATCAGTCAGGCCTTGTCTGGCCAGTTAACTGCCAGAGTGTTTGGATACTTGGCAAAAATAGGACAGAAATTTCAGAGGTAGCCTGCTGCTCAGAATGTCGAGTTAGTAACAGATGGAAGTTCTTCCCAATGGACGAAACTTTGGTGTAAAAAGTGTGATCATAATTGTATTGTAGTGTCCTTGGGATGTTTTCACACCTATTTTTTGTTTTTTCTGGTTGAAATCACTGGATGAGTTTGTAAGCGTGTAGATTTGGCCTGTACATAATGAGTAGATACAGTAAGAAGGTGCTGTGTTCTGGACTACAGGAGAAAGAATTTACAGCCAAAGAATTTACATTTATTTCATGGTAAATGGTAAATGGACTGATTCTTATATAGCACTTTTCTACCTCTCAAAGAGCAACTTTGGGTTAGTATCTTGCCCAAGGATATTTGGCATGCAGATTGGGGGGAGCCAGGGATCGAACCTTCCAATCAGCAGATGACCTGCTCTACCTCCTGAGCTACAGCCACCCATTGGGATGGCCTGTACAAACCTTTGCACGTCTATAGTATGTTCCTACATTGACAATACAGACCACACGTGGCTACGGGACATTTTTTAGCCCAAACTTGTAACATACACATGGTTCAGATCAGGGTCAGATCTCAGTCACACCATAAATAAAGTGCCCTGGAGTTTGTTTGGAACTCTACTGAGACCACCTCCTCCAAAGGGTCTCAATACAGTTGTTTTGATCCGCACACCAATGAACTTCACTGAGGGAGCCTGACCAGAGTTTGATTTAACACAGCATTTGTGAAAATACCCTTACGATGCAATTAATGATGGTCAAAATTTGTCCAACTCCTTGGAAAGCAATACAGTGACAATGTTTCAGTCTTGACAATGTTGATGAGTAACTGCAAATTTTGTAGTCAAAAACTCAAAATATTACTGTTACAAATGGCACATGGCATTGCAAGGTAAGTGAATGTTTATTTGCATTGATTTAGTTTGTGCAGCTTTCCAGCTGCCTTCTTCGGCTTAACACAGCACACAGCTCTGCCGTCATCTGTTCATGACCTCAAGCTGAAGCGCACTTGGGTCCTGCAGCAGGATAATGATCCAAAAAACATCAGCAAGTCTACCTCTGAATGGCTTAAGAAAAAACAAAGTAATGACTTTGTAGTGGCCTACCCAATGTCCTGACCACTGTCCGACTGAGATGCTGTGGCATGACCTTAAAAAGGCAGTGCATGCTTGAAAAACCCTCCAATGTGGCCGAATTACAACAATTCTGCAAAATGAATCGGCCAAAATTCCTCCATAGCGCTATAAAAGATTGCCAGTTACTGCAAATTTTCACACCATTGTGTTCTCGCATCCAAATGACTTCAGTAAGATAATGCTAACCTGCATACTACAGCTATTAAAACAGCACAGCTTCATAGTAGAAGAATCGTAGTTCTGAACTTACCTACCTACAGTTCAGGCTCCAAAACATTTGGAGCATAATATAACGATAGAACAAAGAAGCAGAGCAGCTAGAATGCTCTATCACAAGAATGGCATAACTTTCTCTGTCAAAAGTTCAGCAGTTGCTCTGTTCAGCTCCCACACACATATGGACTGTTATCAAAAGATGAAGGGTTACTACAAAGTTTTATTTATGACCCTGTACCATAAAAAGGTACATTTTTGTCACTATGAATATTTGATATGTTTAGTTTTATATTGTGAATTGTGTATTTACATTTTACCCCAGAATTGGGTTTGTACAACTACAGTCAAACCAGACCTTTGGTGCACTGTATTAAGTGGTGATTGTCTGGTGACCACTGGAAATAATGTTTATTCAGATAATTTTTTAAAATTACTGCCAAATGAAGTGACCAGGGTTGTTTCAAGATGGATGCCAAGTGTTAAGCCTCATTTCTAGGAGGAAATGAAGCTCGTGTGAAACATAAAAAATGTCGAATTCTCTTCTTTTTTTAAAAATAAAATCCTGTTCTTTGATAGTTGACCAAGCTGTTTAGAATGTCAGGAGAAAATCTACAGTGATAAACATAAACACTCTCTTTTTGGACATTTCTTACTCGGAGCAACAGAGCTGAGGAATTACTCTCTCTGAGCAGCAGATTCTATGTCTTATCTGGTTAAGTTATCAGATATGTATTGTCAAACCAAAGATGGTCATTTTTGTCTCTGCACAGTCATCAGGATCCCAGACCTGGAGAGCTTTGCTGGCAACAAAGCTTGAGAAAGCTGCAAAAAAAAAAGTTCTGACATGTATTGGCTGACTTGCTTTCTTCCTGCCACACACATACCTTACAATGACCCAGCCCAGCATGCCACCCTAGTTGTAGTAACACAAACATGGTAACGGGATAAATGTCTTGCAGTGGAGAGAACGTCTATTATTGTGCGATGCAGGATGAGGGTTGGCTTCTTTGTACCCAGCCCGGCATGGCTTTTAAAGTGTGTGTTCTGTCTCTTCTCTCTGTGACTGTGCTGTCTTCATTTTATTTTCACTTTCAAGCGTCAAGATGCCAGAATTATTGTCGGCCTGTTCTATGAGACAGAGGCAAGGAAAGTCTTCTGTGAGGTAATGTTCTAACCAGATTCATGTGTATACTTTAAAATATTACATAACAGAAACATTTTAGGGAGGACTTTTTGGCCCAGCTTAAAATAATATGATAATAGTGGGATAATAAGGTGGAAATAAGCTGGTAATGTTATAGAGATAGCAAGTTATCACTTGTCAGTGATCAGCCAAATGATATTCAAGTAATTATCTTGGATCAAATTTATGTAACTGGGTAATAATAAACTAACACTTGATGTGGGAACAAACATGCCTTTCAGACAAACCAATTAGTATTAGTATAACCTGGTAATATAGGTGCTGGACTCTGTCTCAGTCTGGAGTTGCCCCTGGTGAGAGGCGGCGGGCTGGGGGTGGGTATTCTAATATCCTCTCGGCTTGCTGCCGGTACGTTGGGGTTTTTCCCAGTGGACGAGAGAGTTTGTTCCTTGCGCTTTACGGTCGGGGAACGGGCTCTGACTGTCATCTGCGCTTATACGCCGAGTGGAAGTTCGGAGTACACACCCCATGGGGGTGCTGGAAGGTGCTCCACCTGGAGACTCTGTTGTCCTGCTGGGAGACTTCAATGCTCACGTGGGTAACGACAGCGAGACCTGGAGGGGCGTGATTGGGAGGATCGGCCTCCCTGATCTGAACTCGAGCGGTGCTTTGTTATTGGACTTCTGTGCAAATCACAGTTTGGCCATAACGAACACCTTGTTCGAACATAAGAGTGTCCATAAGTGCACGTGGCACCAGGACGCTCTAGGCCGTAGGTCGATGATCGATTTTTTAATCGTATCAGACCTGATACGATTACAGACCTACGATCATATTTTCTGGACACTCGGGTAAAGAGAGGGGCTGAGCTGTCAACTGATCACCACCTGGTGGTGAGTTGGATCAGGTGGCGGGGGAGGACGCTGGACAGACCTGGTGCACCTAAACGCGTAGTGAGGGTGTGCTGGGAACATCTAGCAAAGGCCCCAGTCCGCGAGACCTTCAATGCACACCTCCGGCAGAGCTTCAACAGCATTCCGAGGGAGACTGGGGACATTGAGTCCGAATGGACCATGTTCAGC
>NW_024583195.1:36844-37891 GCF_018398535.1 Haplochromis burtoni | reverse complement strand
CCCCCGGATAAGCTGGAGGAGGTGGCTGGGGAGAGGGAGGTCTGGGCCTCTTTGCTTAGGCTGCTGCCCCCGCGACCCGGCCTCGGATAAAGCGGATGAAGATGGATGGATGGATGGTAATATAGTATTTTTGAAATAATGTATGTAATGTAAGTAATGTATTGGTAATATGTTTGCATTGAAAAATTTAACATAATGACTTGATAGTAACCTCATAATAATATTTAATAAAAATTGAAATTTTACCATCTTATAATGCTGAAATGAATCCTACCTATTCCTACCTACATTAATCCTTCTGTGTAATAACATTGAAGGCTGTAAAATGCAAAAAAAAAACCAACCCCAAAAAACAACAATAAATAAATAATAAATATAATTCTCCAAATTATCAAATTATCATACATGATGGAACATTGATTCTACATAGCAATGAGAGCTAGAATTATCATACACATTCAATAAATATGCAATTCTGCTATTTTACTCTCTAAGTTACCACCACCAAGTGCTAGCAGTTTATTACAAAATGTACATATCATACATATCATATCCTGGATTTTACTATTCCATGTTCCAAATAGATTTTGTTACAATTTTTGACAGGCCTCGGAAGATATTGCAATAAGTTCTGTATATAAAGAGGCCTGAGAGAAAAAAAAAGTAGACTTCATACTACTTAGAGCTTCTTTGTTTATATTCACAAGAACAATTTAATATTTTTGAACACTACAAGGCCACTTAAATGTCAGTTTACGTTAATGTCTCAAACCTAACCAGTGTCAGACAGAGCCTTCACAGGCTGTAACAGCAACACACTTTATGTCTCAAATGTACTGTTTCACAAGACTTGATGGGTATAAAATGTTTTGTTTTTTTAATATATTGAATATCACTATTGTTGTTGATCTTAAACCCTCAAAAGTAACACTCACAGGTGAAAAGTTATAGTACAGGGTGGGCCATTTATATGGATACACCGTAATAACATGGGAATGGTTGGTGATATTAAAGTCCTGTTTGTGGCACATTAGTATATGTGAGGGG
>NW_024583195.1:33275-35123 GCF_018398535.1 Haplochromis burtoni | reverse complement strand
AAAAGTGATTCATGTTTGTGGCTGTACTGTGACAAAATGTGGGAAAGTTCAAGGGGGCCGAATACTTTTGCAAGCCACTGTAAAAATGATAAACATCAAATAAACTATGAAGATCAATATAGCAAAAGCCGTAATGGTTCACTTGGGAAAATAAGTCTTTTCTGCAGTTTTTCTTGGCCTTCACTGCAAGACAAGACAGGTAAAAAAAAGAAAAAAGAAAGCATGCAGTAAAGCAAAGGCAAGGCAGAAGGATGTTAGATGCATAAAAGTGTAGAGGATGGACGTTTCGCAATCCGGTCAGTCATTTGTGTGATCCCTGAATCCATGGCTATATCATCACAAGCAATAATGACAAGAAGACTGAAATAATTTCAACAGTTAGTGTTTGTTGAATTCCCTGAGCACTTTAAAACACACAAGTAGGCCACACCTTGTGACTACTTAGAAATAATGTCACTTATGGAAAACAGACATTTTTCTATGCCTAAACTTGTTTTTGTATTAAACTTTAAGTGATTAAACAGTCACAGATTATTCTGAATCTTTTTACATGTACCATTAAAACTGTAAAGTAGACACTAACTGTCACTGTGGGCTCCCTGTTGAAAAGTCAGAGTGTTGTTTGAAACAAAAATTGTACAGCATCAAACGAATGTCTGCCAAGCCTTTTTCAAGCAGATTTAATGAAGACTCGTGGAGGTTCACTACTGAAATGACAATAACTTGCAGTGTGAACAACTTTTGTTACATATCAGTAATCCCCAATACCTTCACACAGTGCACATATTTTTAGAAACGTCATTAATTAATTAATAAGTTATTATTACTGATTATTGTTAACAAATTATTAATTATTTTTTGCCTAATAACTAAAATTCTTATAACTTAACATAGTTAAAGATTTCATCATATACAGTGTAGCAATGATTTTTAAAATCTACAGGAAGAGGGGTTTTTTTAGCCATTTTGCGTAGCCCTAGTTACTTGCAATTAGGGCTAGGCAGACATGGAAAAAAAGACAAACAGAATTAAGGTGAGGTTTGTGCACATCATGAACAATGAGCATTGTACACAAAGGAAAATGTTTTCTGTGGTATATCTGGATATAAGAATCTAACAACTTAAAATATGCCTCAAGTAAAATGCTTCAAGGTCACAATATGCTTTCTCTCTCTCTCCCTTTATCTCTCACTGACACACACACACACAAACACACACGCACACAAAAGACCATGCAAAGCAAGTGAAATGATGTAGTCACTGGGCTTCTCTTTCATATTTGTTGGGGTTTTACCTTATGATCAGTGTGTCCTGTGTCTAACTATTGCTCTGTCATGGTCTCCCGTATCCAGACCTCTCAAGAGTTTCTTGCTCAGCTCATGTCCAAACTTGGGGGTAAAAATCCAGAAGAAACTGGTGGTTTCCAAGAGGCTCCGCTGGCGTATGATGCTGTGTGGGCTCTAGCGCTGGCCCTCAACAAAACCATTGGGCCCCTTAGGGCCAAGGGTCATCGTCTTGAAGATTTCAACTATAACAACCGAGATATCACTGCTGAGATCTACCGAGCAATGAACACCAGCTCTTTTGAAGGAGTGTCTGTAAGTGCAACACTTACTGGTGCTGGAGTGAGAGAAAAAAAGTTGCAAAGAGAAAGACACATGGGTACTGTGTGAAGGGTGTGTGCAGATATAGCATCATCAACATTTTTATGCTTCTTTCAGGGTCATGTTGTATTTGATGCTCAAGGATCTCGAATGGCCTGGACTTTAATTGAACAGCTTCAAGGTATGCTACAGCAAACATGCCTACTTTCAAATAGAACTGATTGTTTGGTCTGTGTTTCCACAT
>NW_024583195.1:28680-32499 GCF_018398535.1 Haplochromis burtoni | reverse complement strand
GAACAATGAAAAATGGCACAAATCGACCCAAGACCACCCAGAGGTTAATAGACAAACTGTTACAAACTGTTTCTGTGACCTCCTGCTCACCAAAAGGGTTATAAAAGCAGGAAGCTTACAACACAAGAAACAGATCTTCCAGACAGAATGTATCTGCAATAAAACCTCCCCCAGCACAGAGTGGCTGGAGAGGTGGTCAGAGACAAAGGAATGTCTTGATCCTATAGATTGAACTCAGACTTTACAAATTTAAGAAACCACAATGACAACATTTAACAATTAGACTTAACATTCCCCCCTTTTTGTCGTTGTATACTTAAATTTTAACTTATGCACCCTTGTTTGTGGCAGTGTCAGCGTGGATTTCATTCAGACACAACTCCTCACGTCATTCACCTTCTATCACTGCAAAAGTTCACATTCATGTAAGCGTTAACCTGCATCTCGTTGATCTCATACACAGTAAACTACATCCTGCAAATAAACAAATGAATGTCAACAGTCAAACAAGAAGAATCAACATTCCCAAAAATCATATGTCACTACAATCCAAACATATACAGACACTGGCATTCAAACACATCAGTTGATTTTATTGTTTGTCCATGTGGCTCTCAGCTAACTTCAAAGCTGTAGCCTGGTCAACACGCCTTTTATGACTCCTATCAACCCCTCAAATCTTCTCACTATAGGTATCCTGTGGGGGTTAGAGTCAACTGGTGAATCATCTGCATTTACAACTCTTCTCCTTTCCTGTTGTCTCTGCAGAAAAAGATTTTTAAAAGGAAATTAGATCAAGTTGTTTATGATCTTCTCCCCCCTTTTTGAGTCATGTCCACCCATGGCTTAAAACTTCAACCAGCTTAGAGAAGTTGACATGATGTAAATGTAGACAAAAAAAAATGCTTCTCTGTTTACATCTCTCCCTCGCAGAGGCGCTTTCAAATTAAAAATTGACACTCCTCTTGTGCCACACGGCTCTCGCCATGTGTCAACTCCCCAATGAGACATGTACAAGAATGTTGCACATTCTCTCTGAAAAATTCTCCAGGGTTTCCCTCTTGGAGCAGCTTCACTCCAAACCTGTAACCCTGTCAAAGCATCAGTCAGCAGTTAAATGATAAGATTGTTTAACTCCCAGCTCCACCCGCAGCCTGTATCCTCGAAGACAAAGTCTTTAAGCTAAAACAAACTTCACATTTGCAACCAAATGCAGCTCAAGTGTAATAAAGTATTCAGCATCACAGAGACAACTATCATTGCAGGTTTATTCTGAACTCATTAAACCCCTACGTTTTCCCATAATTTGCTCCAAATCATTGAACATCTGAACTTCATTCCACATTGTAATCAGTGACTTTCCTTAAGTTTGTCACTCACCATGAGCTCAATAGTGGTCAGATAATGAGCCCCATTTGACTATTCTGTAACCACTTGCACATCTGTTCAATTGTCACTTGTCTGTCTGTGCTGAATCCTTTACAAGCACTTACAACACAAAATCTCAGTAATCCTGTGGTAGAAAAACATCATTAAGTTGTGTCCTGCTGTAAATCACATGATCAAATCACATGATTAACCCTCTGCTGTAGAAAAGAAATGTAAATGTTAGCGCTGCGTATACACTCTTTCTCACAGTGCACTCTGTGAACAACACAAAGTAGTGAATAACACACCTGGTAAATTCACAAACATCCAGAAAAATTACAGCTAAAAAGGTTAAATTTGCAGAGTTCACATAGTCATGTGACCCAAGTTTCCTCCCGTGGTCTCCTCCTGTTCCTGCAACAAGAGACACACACAGAGATACATCCACACCTTTGTCTGGTGGGGGTTAACTTCACATAATGTTGTTAAGTCAGTCAGTCCCCCATTTCTTTTATTTTCACTCATTCATTCACTCAATGATTCTTTCTTTTGCTGAAAAAGAATTTAGACTGGATTTCCTCGTTAAACACTTATAGAAAAAGGGACTCGCTTCCTAATTGTCCCAATAAGTGACTTTCTCCAGAGCCCATTTTAATTTTGGAGAAATTCACTTTGCAACCGTTCGCAACAACATGTTGTGTAGTTCTTCCTATTCAAACGTTCAGATCTGCTTAGATGACAGGAAAATTATCAAACAAAACTTTCAGTGCACTATGAAAGTAACAAAATAAAAAGAATAAAAGAAAGGAAAGGAAAGGCCTTGTTAAATCATGACACGTGTTCTTCATTTCAGGGGGGTAAATCATACCAAACCTAATTGGCAGGCTCAACTTAGTAACAAAAGACAAATCAACAGCCAGATTAATTCCAAAACATCCATCCATCAGCCACACAACACACAACATAAGCCTAAGTTTGTTTATTAGCTATGAGTTTAATCCCCATGGTCTGTGCTTCTTCACTCATTTAGGTCACAGACCCATTTTATTCGGTTTTCCTTTTTTCCCCGTCATCACAAAACATGTGACATGTTGTCATGTACTTCACAAAACAAGTTTGTTCTTATGTAGTCAGAGGTGTGTATCTGGGAGCAGGATTCACCCGCACATCAAAACAGGAAACTCAGTGTTTTAGTCTCCACTCTAACAGACTCCAACACATCCCATTCACTTGTGCTAAAATTCACCTAATAGTCACCTTTCCTTAATCAAATAATGATCAACTAATTTGCATATCAGCTATTAACTCACCAAGTTGACAGGACAACAGAAATGCATGTTCAAAATATTATCACAAAAATAGAATATCCTTCAAACAGTAAATTACTTGTGCTGCATCAATCAAGCAGAAAGCATCTCCCAATTTACTATATTAACAACTAAATTTATTGTCTGATCACTGGTTGGTCAAACCAGAATCTTTTTTTCCCACAAACCCACAACTGTTGTCCTGTAACCTAGAGAGTTAATTGTCAGCATTGGATAAATTCAGCATTTGATAACAAGGTGATTTTCATTGCATGTGTGATGAAATACATCACAGTGGGGGGAAAGAAGGTACAGGTAAATACATTATGAGATAGTCAAGTGACTGAAAATGAAACCTGACTAGAGAACCAAACACAGACACTGAGAGAAACAAAAACGAAACTTTAATACAAACTGGAATTAAGAACTTAAGACTGGAAAGTCTGAAATGCATAAGGCTGGAAATGTAAATAAACAGCAAACAGAAAAACAAACAGAAGATATTTAATAATTAGCAGTACCTGAAAGTCCAAAAGCATGACAAATTGGGTCAACAACACTGGACCATCCTCTTTTCAGGATCCAGCACTGTGAAGTTCCCAATTAAACCAGAAGGTCCACTTAAAGTCACGAGATGCAACGTATAATTTTGCTGTTGTACTGAAATATTTAGAGGACAAATGTCCCTATACATATCTGGCTTGTTAGTAAGGTTGAAGACACTTCTGGATCTTCATTAATTATGTTAAGAGGCATTAGAGTGTGAGCCTCCATTCTCATTCTCTCTCTTTGTCTGTATTTCACAGGAGGAAGCTATAAAAAGATCGGATACTACGACAGCACTAAAGGCAATCTGTCCTGGTATGGGAATGACAAGTGGATAGGTGAGGAACATTCATCTTCCTATGCCCCTTTGTTTCTCTGTCTTATACTCCACCCTGCACCCTTGTTCCCCCAAATTCCTTTTTCCTCCCTCTGTTGTTACCCTCTCCTCTTTACCATCTCACTGTCTGTGGTCAAAGATTGGTGGTCAATTTGCATACATTTTTTTAGGTTTTCTTTAGCATAGAATAGAATAGAATAGCCTTTATTGTCATTGTACAGAGTACAACGAAATTGGAGTGCCACTCCCTTGGTGCAAGAT
>NW_024583195.1:24622-28660 GCF_018398535.1 Haplochromis burtoni | reverse complement strand
ATTTGATAACAAGGTGATTTTCATTGCATGTGTGGGTTATTAAGCAGGTTTAATCGATGTCTGTGGAGCTGCATATCCAGCAGGGCATGTTCTTAAAGCTGCCTTTCCTACACATTTCTCTGCTATTATTTGATCATTTCTTAACTACTTTGCTATGAGTCGACTGGTCTTTGCATAACTTTTCATCACACTAAGTGACTTGGACAAGATGATAACCAGACTCACATGCTCAAGATGCTGTCTAATCTTCATGAGCTCTCTTGTGTTTGTAAGCGTTAGTAGGGTTAATACATTTTCTGTTTGTGTGTGTGATTTTGTATATGTTTCTTTTTGCAGTGTTTCAGACTCCTTCACAATTTTCCCACTTAAAGCAGTTTCCTTTTTTCCCAGGATTGCTAACCCAAATTTTGATTTCCCACACTAAACGACAGCCTTGCTCTGTGTCCTCACCTGCTCTTCTCACTCCGTTCTCCTCTCCCTCTTTGCAGTCCAATGGCAAACAGTTTTCTTCAGCTTTGTCCTGTGTCATCCTCACTGTCTCATCTTGTCACTGATTTTAATAAAATATTACATGAATTGCAATGTCTTTGTTGCATTTGTTGAAGATGAAATATGTATGGAATGGGACATGTTGAAATAGAATAGTAAAAAATTATTTTTTTCATCCATCCATCCATGTTCTTCCGCTGATCTGGGGCTGGGTCGCGGGGGCAGCAGCCCAAGCAGAGAAGCCCAGACCTCCCTCTCCCCAGTCACCTCCTCCAGCTGTACACCAAGGTGTTCCCAGGCCAGCCGAGAGATATAGTCTCTCCAGCGTGTCCTGGGTCTGCCCCGGGGCCTCTTCCCGCTGGGACATGCCTGGAAAACCTCATCCAGGAGGCATTCTTGTCAGATGCCCAAACCACCTCAGCTGGCTCCTTTCGATGTGCAGGAGTACCGCTGCACCAGACCGTCTGCCGATCCCCCGCTCCCTTCTCCCATCACTCGTAAACAAGACCCCGAAATACTTAAACTCCTCCAGTCAAAGGAGTCTAATCGCCTGAGCCAAGGTGTGAAACTGGGTGTGGGTCCCAATCAGCCTGGGTGGCTGACCCCCTGATGATTAGAGGATCATCAGGGGGTCCTTTTGTCCCTCTGTGGGGGGATACTCCCACTAGGTTTATATCTGGGATTCTCCACCATTTGACCTTAGAACTGAAGAAGCTTCTCGGATAAGAGGTGAAACGTCTTCAAGTAACTTAAAGAAGTCCAGACGCTTTTCTTTGCAAGCTCCTTTGACTACGATGACCTGGATGACTGAGAACCTTCACAGACTTAAACTCCTCCACTTGGGGCAGGGACTCGTCCCCGACCTGGACCTTCACACCGAGCTGCCAACCATTCCAATGCAAGCTGGAGGCCATCACCCGAAGAAGCCAACAGAACCACATCATCTCCAAAAAGCAGAGATGAGATCCTGAGACCACCCAAGTGAAAGCCTTCCGCCACTTGGCTATGCCTAGAAATTCTGTCCATAAAACTTATGAACCGAATTGGTAACAAAGGGCAGCCCTGGCGGTGCTCATCACTCACCAGGAATGAGTCCGACTTATTGCCAGCTATGCAGACCAAGTTCTTGCAACGGTTGTATAAAGACAGAATGGCTCGTAGCAATGGGCCAGGCACCCCATACTCCCGGAGCACCCCCCACAGGACCCCCCAAGGGACACGGTCGAATGCCTTCTCCAAGTCGACAAAACACATGTAGACTGGTTGGGCAAACAAATCCCATGCACCCTCAAGTATCCTTGAGAGGATAAAGACCTTATCCAGTGTTCCGTAACCAGGATGAAAAAAATATTGTTCCTCTTGGATCCGAGGTTCGACTAACGGACAGACTCTCCTCTCCAGCACCCTGGCATAGACTTTCCCAGGGAGGCTGAGGAGTGTGATTCCCCTGTAGTTGGAACACACCCTCCGGTCCCCTTTCTTAAAGATGGGGACCACCACCCCGGTCTGCCAGTCCATGGGTACTGCCCTTAATCTCTACGCAACATTGTAGAGGCGTGTCAACCAAGACAGCCCTACAACATCCAGAGCCTTCAGGAACTCGAGGTGGACCTTGTCCACCCCAGGGGCTCTGCCACCAAGGAGTAGTTTAACTGCCTCAGTGACCTGGCGGGTCATCCGCCACGGAAGACGTGCCAGTGGGATTGAGGATGTCCTTGAAATATTCCTTCCACTGCCTGACAATTTTCTCAGTCGACGTCAGCAGCACTCCACCAGCAAATAACCTGTCCAGGATGGCGGAATTGTATACGGCAGGCCGTCTCTCTGTTAAGGATTTTATCTCTGAATTTGCTGACTTACTAGGGAGTGTTTTCTCACACTGTGATTGTATTTTAATTGTTGGCAATTTTAACATTCATGTTTGTTGCGAGGACGGCTCACTAGTCAAGGACTTCCTTGCTCTTATTGATTCATTTAATCTCACCCAGTGGGTGGGTGATCCAACTCACACAAAAGCTCACACACTCGACTTGGTACTGTCCCATGGTTTGGATATCTGCATCACGGACATTAACAACCTTGGGATTTCGGACCATTTTCAGATTTTATTTAACACTGTTATTAACAATGTTGATTTGTATAGCGATGGTTCTCTATGGCAACGCACTCGATGAGCTCTCAGTCATTTGCTCATTTCACTGCTGCTTTTCTTGATTCTCCTCTTTCTGATGTTAATGGTATTGCGGATTTATCAGCGGAGGAACTTGCCAACCTTTTTAATACTACATGTGCCGACATTCTTAATTCGGTGGCACCTCTGAGGACAAAAAGTGTCAAAATGTTACGCCAACCCTGGCTTAATGACACTACCCATGCCCTTAGGTGTGAATGTTGGCGCGCTGAGCGAAAATGGAAAAAAGATCAACTCCACGTCTCTCTGGACATTCTTCGTAAATGTCTATCTAGGAATCAAAAGTGTGTTAAAGCTGTTAAATCTGTCTTCTTCTCTGGTATTATCAGGTCTAACTGCCATAATGTCCGAGCCCTTTTTAGTATTTTTAATTCCTCGATAAACCCTTGCCTTTTCACTTATAGGGATGCCTCCCCTGTACTTTGTGATAATTTTTTAAACAATTTCACTGACAAAATTTTAGTTCTGAGGGCATCTCTCTCATCTCAGTCATTGTTAGTTTCTGACCCTGTTCCAGTCCCTGAATGCTGGACTGTCTTTCAACAGTTCAAGCCACTGTCTTATTCTGATTTAACAGCTATAATTGATCATCTCAAAATCTCTAATTCCCCCCCCATGATATCTTTCCATCTGGTTTTCTTAAGGAAGCTTTGCCCACTATTGGTCCCTCCAACTTTTACTGAATGTATCACTGTCATCAGGTTGTGTATCGTCAGTATTTAAGCATGCTGTCGTGCAACCCATTATAAAGAAAAAGAATCGTGACCCTAGTGCTTTAACTAACTACAGACCAATCTCCAAACTCCCCCTTATATCCAAAATTCTGGAAAAAGCGGTTCTAGAACAACTTCAGACCTTCCTTGATACTAACAGTATCAATGAAAAATTTCAGTCTGGCTTTAAACCTCGCCATAGCACTGAGACAGCGTTACTTAGGGTTTTTAATGATCTTCCTTTAACTGTGGACTTGGGCCATTCCGTGGTTTTAGTTTTACTAGATCTGACTGCTGCCTTTGACATTGTCGACCACAACATTCTCATTTCAAGACTGGAACATGTCATTGGTCTTAAAAACATAGCTTTATATTGGTTCAAATCCTATTTCTCAGAGAGGTTGTTTTCCGTAGCCATGGGGCAACACTCCTCGGCCTCTGCCCCCATTCACTGTGGTGTGCAAACAACAAAGAGCAACATAATAAAAAAAGCGGCACCATCACAATAAACTAGCTAGCAGTAGATATCAGTAGATACTAAGTAATAAACAATATTTTGCAGCACGCAAGATAGACAGCGCACAATGTGCTTTGAGGCAGCAGCCAAGAAAGCTGTAGTCCGCGTCTGTGAATACCCGTGTGTAC
>NW_024583195.1:21897-23162 GCF_018398535.1 Haplochromis burtoni | reverse complement strand
CGGGACAGTCCACCCAACCCCACCCCAGAGAAAACTGCACCCACCCCACCATCCACTCATCTTCCAGACTACATGAGACAATAGACGCCCAGGCTGAGATCTTCCTCCACCTCTCCTGTATCTCCCCCTCCTGCAGAGAGTTCCTGGGGAGAGGAAACCTATTTGACTGTCTAAATGAGGTCAAAACTTGGTTATCACGTAACTCTCTCACACTGAACGAGGATAAGACAGAAGTAATAATTCAATAATAATAATAAATATAACTGCTCAATAATAATAGTAATTTTTGATAGTCACACCCCGCTGGAACAACTAACTGATGCCTTAGGGCCCCTTGCTAGCCATCTTTCACCCACTGTTAGAAACCTTGGTGTTTTTCTGGACAGCTCTTTTAAACTCGAGAAACAGATCTCCTCTGTGGTAAAAAAACAAACAAACAAAAAACAGTTTCTATCAGCTGTGTTAGATATCTAAAGAAAAACCATACCTCCCTTTGAAGGACCTTGAAAAGCTCATTCACGCTCTTATCACTTCCAAATTAGACTACTGTAATTCTCTCTACTGGGGCCTCCCATCTTCCTCTATTCACCGGCTCCAGTTAGTTCAAAATGCAGCTGTGCGTCTCTTAACTGGTACTAGAAATTATGCCCACATCACACCAGTTTTAGCCAATCTACATTGGCTCCCTGTTGATTATCATATCAATTTCAAAATTCTTTTGCTTACCTTTAAAATTCTAAATAATTTGGCTACCAGCTATCTATGCGAACTCATTCCCTAATAAGGCACTTAGATCTTCCAATCAAATGCTCCTGACGCAACCGAGGTCTCGTCTGAAGTCCAGAGGTGATTGGGCCTTTGCTATTGTAGCTCCCAGACTCTGGAATAACCTCCCGCCTTATATTCGTTCCTCCGAGTCCATCCAGTCTTTTAAATTGCATCTTAAAACTTATTATTTTAGTCTGGCTTTTGATTAAAATTAGTATGTTATTTCGTGGCTAGTTTTTGTTTCAAACAATTGTCATATTGTTCCCTGCCCTCCTTTTAACTGTTTCTTTTTATTCTGTATTATGCTATTGCTCTGACCGACTGTGAAGTACTTTGGTCAACTTTGTTGTATTTTTATGTGCTATAGGAATACATTTTGATTTGATTTGACTATACACAGTGCAGGTAGAACACCGCTTTCCCCTCCTGAGTCGCCTGACGGTTTGCCAGAATCTCTTCGAGGCAGTCCGAAAGTCTTTTTCCATGGCCTCTCCGAA
>NW_024583195.1:19246-21111 GCF_018398535.1 Haplochromis burtoni | reverse complement strand
AGGTGAGACCGACTATATCTAGCCGGTACCTCTCAACCTCATGCACTAACTCGGGCTCCTACCCCACCAGAGAGGTGACATTCCATGTCCCAATTGCCAGTCTTGGTAGCCAGGGATTGGTCCACCAGGACCTCCACATTGTACCCGACCCCTACGGTGCCTCCTGCAGGTGGTGGGCCTGCAGGAAGATGGGTCCATGTCCCTTTTTCAGGCTGTGACCAGCCAGGCCCCATGGACTAAGGCCCGGCCACCAGACGCTTGCCCTCGGGCACCCTCCCCGGGCCTGGCTCCAGGGCAGGGATCCAGTAACCCTATCCCAGGCAGGGTGAACTGTTCCCTCGATGGTCTTGTCGTAGGGGTCTATTTCATCTAATTCAAAAAAGGACATCAGTGTCACATCTTTGTATTAAGTACACAGTGGCATTCAGGATGTGGATAATATAGTCTGACACCATCTATACCAACAGATTGAAGCAGATTTATTTAAACGAACACAAAATGTCCCCATGAAGCTTGTAACTTATTTGCTTACCTAGATTTTCAGTAGCTCATAGAGTCTTCTTGTCACAGTCAAAATGCTAGATTTGATGCCAGGTAGAAAATTGTGATTTTATTTCCAAACAGCAGACTTGATTTAACAAAGGTGAGCCTGTTTATTCAGGCTGCTGACAAATTCAATCAAACAAAAAGTCCAAAAAGCAAGGCAAACCTAAATCCACAGGAACATACTGGGACAGATCACAGACATTGTCCCACCAACTTCTTACCATTCAGCTCACTCCTCAGGATTTGCCTGACTCTCTGCAGGTGCTTACTGGTTGCAGCTCTCCTAGTGGCCTCTTCATGGTTCAAATTTGTCTGTGGGATTCTTGTAGCTGTCCTCTAAGTCTGCAATGTTGCCTTCTGGTAGTGTGATCCCCTCGGTTGTAACTACCTATATTCATATATATAAACACCCTGAGGACCAGTCTCAGGGTGTGAGACTGGTCCCCCCACTGTGATGAAATACATCACAGTGGGGGGAAAGAAGGTACAGGTAAATACATTATGAGATAGTCAAGTGACTGAAAATGAAACCTGACTAGAGAACCAAACACAGACACTGAGAGAAACAAAAACGAAACTTTAATACAAACTGGAATTAAGAACTTAAGACTGGAAAGTCTGAAATGCATAAGGCTGGAAATGTAAATAAACAGCAAACAGAAAAACAAACAGAAGATATTTAATAATTAGCAGTACCTGAAAGTCCAAAAGCATGACAAATTGGGTCAACAACACTGGACCATCCTCTTTTCAGGATCCAGCACTGTGAAGTTCCCAATTAAACCAGAAGGTCCACTTAAAGTCACGAGATGCAACGTATAATTTTGCTGTTGTACTGAAATATTTAGAGGACAAATGTCCCTATACATATCTGGCTTGTTAGTAAGGTTGAAGACACTTCTGGATCTTCATTAATTATGTTAAGAGGCATTAGAGTGTGAGCCTCCATTCTCATTCTCTCTCTTTGTCTGTATTTCACAGGAGGAAGCTATAAAAAGATCGGATACTACGACAGCACTAAAGGCAATCTGTCCTGGTATGGGAATGACAAGTGGATAGGTGAGGAACATTCATCTTCCTATGCCCCTTTGTTTCTCTGTCTTATACTCCACCCTGCACCCTTGTTCCCCCAAATTCCTTTTTCCTCCCTCTGTTGTTACCCTCTCCTCTTTACCATCTCACTGTCTGTGGTCAAAGATTGGTGGTCAATTTGCATACATTTTTTTAGGTTTTCTTTAGCATAGAATAGAATAGAATAGCCTTTATTGTCATTGTACAGAGTACAACGAAATTGGAGTGCCACTCCCTTGGTGCAAGAT
>NW_024583195.1:7397-8522 GCF_018398535.1 Haplochromis burtoni | reverse complement strand
TGTCTTCTTGTTTGATGGCAGATACTCCCTTCACCCTGGCCAAAAAGGCTAAAATGACCAAAGAAAAAGTGGAAAACAGCTAAACATGAGAGGTTTTTGGACAAAGTTTGTGTTTTTTCCATTGTTTAAGCACTGCTTCCAGCCAAGAGTGATACCATATATGCTCTATAGCTGCAGAAAAGGCAAACATTGTTATCTTTTTACAAAAAAACAGCTAAACATGAGAGGTTTTTGGACAGAGTGTGTGTTCTCCACTCTTTAAGCACCAGTTCAAGCACCGGTTCGAGCACCGTTTAACCACCGGCACCGTTTCAAAAGTACCGGTTTGGTACTGGTATCGGATAAAACCTAAACGATACCCATCCCTACTCATGAATAATAAATGTGCTCAGTGTCATTCGTAGCTCCTTAGGGTGTAAAGTGTAACTTTTAGACAACAAGGTCATCCAAGTGGCCTCTCTCTGGTATGACAAACCTTCAAGGGAGGGCTTGTTGTATATGTTGTATTTTTGCAGTCATGCATATTCAAGTGAGGGACATCTGTAAGTTGCCAGATGCTTTCAGCAAGTGGACTTGTTACGTAATGCAGTCATGATGGGCAGTCACCCTAAGGGACATGTCTAGTTGCTCTCCTTCCCTTGCTGTCCGTCCTGTCCTTATAATTGGTTGGTGCCAAAGGTAGCTGTGGTGGTGACATGACAGAATTAGGCCTCCATACTGTGAGTTTGTTGTAGATTGGTTCTTACGTGTCTTTGTGTTCCAGCAATGGGTATTGTACAAGACATATAGGTTTTCCCCTTGTTCCTCATGTTTGTCTCTTTCTTCTGCAAATTCTTTCTTCATAATCCATCCTGATTCATTAGTTTCTTATCTATATAAATCTGTCTAACCTGTCATTTTTCTCTCTTCTCTCTCTCACTTTTATTTTCAAGTGTTTGTTCATCTCCATATTTCCTCTTCATTCTTTCAGTCTCTTTGACAATCACTGGCTTTCTCACATAATGTAATTGTAAACGTTATGGAGCCAATTGTCATGGTAACATACTATCCTGATTCTACCATCAAGGGGCAGGGAGAGGTCTTAATGTAGGAGAACACATTTCCCAAAGGACACTCAGTTATACA
>NW_024583195.1:1906-7377 GCF_018398535.1 Haplochromis burtoni | reverse complement strand
ACACACACACACACACACACACACACACACACACACACACACAGGTAGATTATCTCCCTTCAGCAAACACACCCACTCACTTGCACAGTGCATAGTCTTTATGAGTTATGATTCTGGCTCCCTACAGTTTAGTCTTTTTACTGCAGAAGAATGTGTATTTACAAGGCATTGCACAGAGGGTGAAAAATGCTTCCTAAAACATTAACACGAAAACAGAGCTAAAATGAAGCAGTGCTTACAATGTAAAATGCTAATGTGGCAGACAGTTTCTTAAAGTGTATATACACACACACACACAAACACACACACACAGTAGCCATATTTGAATACAGTGTCAGTGAGCGACATCTCTGTTTTGACTAATTGCATTTTACTTATGTGACAAGAGATCGGCCCCATGCAAATATCACCAAAGGTGGAAGAGAAAAGATATTATAGGCGCTGATGTAAAATGTCTGTTTTAACCAAAAAAATATGAAAACAAAAAACGCAAAGGAAAGACACAACACCAGCAGCATCTTAATAAAATGTCATCCTCATCCTCCTCACCGCAAGCCTCATCTCGTGAACTCAAGTCAAAACTCGAACACACAGACACACATAAACATACCTATTTATTCCTGATGATGTTGCAGTTATTTATTGTCACCAGAATAGACATGCTATGAGAGCTTGCATTACACCAGCTAATGTTAGGATTTTGTGTCCTAAAAATCACACTTTGTTAACAGTTTGATTGCATTCTTACATCATATCAGGGTGTAGTCACTAAGGACTGTGACAATAACTACAATTTAAAATGTATATTTGCTGTTTAACTTACTTTCTGTACAGCACTTTGTTCCTGTGCTGGGTATTTTAAAGTGCTTTATAAATAAAATTGGATTGGATTGGATATATCTCTGGAGGTCTCCACCGGGTTGGTTAACTTTTCAGTTACTGATAAGTCTACCTACGTCTGACAATTTCAATAAATCTGTTTCCAGTAGCGATTCCCTGGCTGCAGCTGATAGCAGGGGTACTCTGCTCCTGCCCTCTGCCTCTGAACCTTTGAAAGTCCTGAAAGCCAAAAAAAACCCTTTCATGCTAAATATTAGGTCCGAGTCAAACAAAACTTTCCAACAATGCTTTATCATTGCCAGTTGTCATTTAAAACCAGCCTATTCTTGTGACTTGTAGCCATAGGGTGCAAACAGTCCTTATTTGCTGTTGTTATATTTTTGAATAACATTCTACTATACTAACTAGTAACATGTGAAAAAACTATTCTGTTTTGGAGGGGTTGTCTTGTTATTACCTTTCCAGTGCATCTTTTGTTACTGTGATTTGGACCAAATCAGGTGAATTGGATTCATAATGTTACTTTGCAAATCTGGGAAAGGACTCATGAACAACGTGGAAATCAGTTAATAAAAAAATAATCCAGACATTTAGTCCAGAGCTGCATTTCTGTACCTATTAGTGCTGGTTGCAATGTGAATGGTAAATTAACCTTGCCAATGGGGCCACATATTATGTGACTGTGTGTGACTCACTACTAACATTAATGGCTCTTGGAGGATGGGCTTTGCTAGACACTAAACTGACAGGAGACCAAATACTGGCATGCATTTAGCATTTCTGCTCTGCTAATTAGTTTCCCCTTGATCCCACTTGCTCATGTCCTTTGTTGCCTAAAGTGTTCTTAACCTTCATGTTTTGTGTGTCTGTTAGGCTCTGGACCTCCTGCAGACCAGACAGTGGTCATTGAAGAGTTTCGCTACCTGTCTCAGAAGCTCTTTGTGTCTGTGTCTGTCTTCGCTGGGTTGGGAATCCTTCTGGGAATTGTCTGCCTCACTTTCAATATTTACAACAGCAACGTCAGGTACAAAAACTCAACTCTACTTTCACTTTGTACTAATTATATAAACAATAGAGCAAATACATTTTTTGTTATGCAAGAGGCGAGATACTACCCACGCAAGAGCTATGCAGAAATGGTGATGCTGAGGAAGAACCAAAACATTTAGAAAGCTTTTTGAGTCATTTGAAACAAGTAAACAAGGACTGACTGAGAGTTACTTTGTTGGCTTTTGAGCTGCAGTAAAAATAAATCAGCTAAATCTTTTGTTAATATTCTATGATATGACACAAATTAAATGTCATATCATAGAATATTCTATAAGTACTCTACAAGTAGTCATAGAAAGGGTAACATCATTGGAGACAGTGTGCATTGTGTTGCAAAGAATCATTTTCGCTGTCTGTGTCAGCATTTAGTTCAAACCTTTATGAGGTTTCGTTACTGCTCAAAGCACCAGAGGGTTCACTTTTTATTGACTATGAGTATTCTAGTGGAATACATCACAAATTCCACTGAAGGCCATGCATTCTTTGGTTTGTGGTGAAATGCATTTTAAAAGTAATCATACTTGCTTCTTTAAAATAACTGTTGGTGCTGTTGCTCCAGGTACATTCAGAACTCTCAGCCCTACCTTAACAACATGACAGCAGTAGGCTGCATGATGTCTCTGGCTGCTGTCTTTCCTCTGGGTATTGATGGCCTTCATGTCCACAGGAAGCAGTTTCCTATCATCTGCCAGGTACACTTTTAAAGTTGCATCTAACACAATGATTTAGCTAAAGACTTTTAACACTGATGATTAATTTCCTAGTGCTAATTAGAATTATCGTTCTTTACTGAACGGCAACTACAAAATTCAGAAAATGAGTGGCAGGTGGTTAACACAGGACAGCAGGAGTGGAGCAGAGCAGGTTAGCATGGTAAGGCATAGGCTGACAATCAGAAATAGGGCTGGGCGATATGGCCTAAAATCCATATCACGGTATAATTTGGAGCATGTGCGGTAACGATATATATCGCGATATATTATTTTCTTCTGTATAACGTATTTTCCACACTTAAAATCCTTTAATTTTCTCAAAAATCGAGAGTGTGCCTTATGTATGAATTTTGGTTGTGCTTACTGACCTCGAACCAATCTGTTAAAATCTGTTAAAAAATGTTTTAATACAACTTTGGTAAGCCGCACTGCTTGATGGATTGTCAGAGCATTACGGCTGCCGTAGTGAGAAGCTTCGCGGAGTAATCTGGGTCCAAAACTCCTTCCGCTTCAAGTCCCAAAGTCAAACGAACACTGAGACTTAAAAATGGAGTTAGAAGTTAACAGGAAGTTAGCTCGCTAGTTTCCACCGAAACATGACATACCATGTTCTGACTGAGAGATTTTTGAAACTAATTAAAATGTACAGCTCTGCTACCACTTCCAATATAAATGAAGACAGAAAACTAAACAGCAGTGGCGTTTGCAGGGTTACTGAAGTTCGACTACCTGGTATATAATGTTGTGCTACGTGATTGCTAGCGACACAGCTATGTTAGCATAACATTAGCACAGTGAAGCTGGAGGATGAACGGCAACTTTTTTTCCACTCGATAAAAGTTAACGTGAGGGATTCTGGTGGTCAGGGACAAATGCAATCGCATAGCAGGATGCTATACACGGGCCAAACGTCAGTCAGGAGAACAACTGAGATTATTCATCCACAATACAAGGTTAGTTATTAATATACTGCAACAACATGGGAATAGAACAGCTGCAAGAGAATTCAACATTAATGAATCAATGTTACGGAAATGGAGGAAGCGCAGTTTTTGGCTTTTCCCATATTTCTAAAGTGCTTCATCTCTTTGCTATGACTGTCGACTGGCATAATTTGCAGATGATAATGGTTGTAACCGCTGCGATGCTTTCGACCAAACAGGCGCAGCTTGATGACATCATCAACATGCGCTATCGCGGTAGAGCGGTATAGTCAAAATCTCTATCGTTGGCCAAATTTATATCATTTCTATCGTATATCGTTTATATCGCCCACCCCTAATCAGAAGGCAGACAGAGTAACAGTAAGTTTGTCAATGGGAAACTGAAGCAGAAGTAGCTAGGAGAGACACAACTATGACGGCTAAGACAATATGGTGGTGCCCTCCTGTACCATCCAGGGCTTGATGAGGTTATTCAGAGCAGGTGGGAGGACAACTCAAGCAGAAGGATTCGGCCAATAGGTTGACCCTAGGAACCCAGAACTCCACCTAAAAAGTGAAAGATTCTCATAAGAAGTGAGAGAGGAACAGAAAAAAAATAGCATACCCAGATCATGACACCAGTTAGACTTGGAAGTAGAGCAGGGCGATATGACCAAAAATATTTATCACGATATACATTTGAAAATTTGCGATAACGATATAACTGACGATATAATTGGCACTAGAAAAATTACTTTACAACTCCACAACTTTATTAGTGCAAAAAACCCATCAATGTATTTTCACTTAAACAAGCAGCTGTTTTTTATGTGCATTAAAGTTATATAAAAATGTAACAGTGCAAATGCAAATTCCTCGCTGACAGTTTAACCAAAAGGCATTTCCAGTGGAAATTGGCCGACATATCCTCAGCATAACCATGTAAAATATCCACAAAACTTAAAAAGAGGTTAAACACACAATACGGTAACATTATGTTGAAGCACAGTACGTATCACTCCGCGAGGCTCCGCCTACGATAGCCGTGATGCTCCGACAATCCATCAAGCAGTGCGGCTTCGTAGCTCAGCAAAGTCGTACTAAAACATTTGACAGATTTTCGAGCGCCGTGTACATAAAATCGTTTCCAGGTCAGTAAACACAACCAGAATTCATACATAAGGCACACGGGGTTATAAGGGGCTCTGTCGACTTTCAGAAAAATCAAAGGGTTGATTTTAAGTGTGCCGTATTTTCCAAACAACACAGTAATAACGACGGCCCGCTAGCATGCTCTACCAAAAATAGTGCTTTGTTGTGTATCTGACGGACAAAAGCTAAACCAGTTCCACACCACTGAAGTTGCAGCATTTTTACAAACCAGTTCTGCTTCATCCGTTTCATTCAACGATCCACTTTCGCTCTCCTGATTCTGCGTCGCCGCCATGTGCGTATGTAAACAAAGGCACTGCTCTTGCGCGTTTTACCCATATTCTATCGCGATATTTCATTTTCCTATCGTTGCCCAAAATTACACCGGTATTACCGTGAACGGTATGATATAGCCCAGCCCTACTTGGAAGTATTGTTGTATAAATGAATTGGCCTTGACAAATTCTGTATCAACGGGACAAAAAGATAAAATAATATTTTGGGTGCAGTGCATACATATAACAGAATAGCTTTAGTGTTTGTTTTTAACTTGAGTATGAACTTATACAAAATAGCAGCAAGATATTTAAAAAAACAGTTTTGTTGATTAAAACACTATATCGGATTCATATCAGGTATCGGCAGATATCCAAATTTATGATATCGGTATCGGTATCGGACATAAAAAAGTGGTATCGTGCCATCTCTATTTCCATCCTTTTCTTGACCTTTTCATAAAATGAAACTTTATTTTCTAATGAAAATGTCACAATGGACCGAACAGACTCAGGCG
>NW_024583195.1:0-722 GCF_018398535.1 Haplochromis burtoni | reverse complement strand
CAGACACAGCTCTGAAAACAAGAGTTCACGAGTTTATTTACAATTTTCACCAAGGTTCAGAATATATACAAGGTGTGGGATGGGATGGAGGGTCCAAGGCTCCGAGGGATGAGGGAAAGGGAATCCACACATCTCCTTCAGCAATCTCATGTCCACACTTCCTCCGCTCACACACACTCCTCTTCTGCCACTCACACTTTCACCTCTTACGCTCCAGCTCACACTGCCGCACTCAGGGATCTAGGAACAAGGTTCACAAACTGGTCCTGGTCCGTTTTCTATATACAGAAACAAGTATTAATACAAGCCACAAATACACAGCGACCAAAAATTTGATTAAGATGGGGCTGCACAAACTCAGGTTGTTCAACAGCTCTGCTATGAGACGCTCACGGCCTCAAATAGTGGCCAAGGAGACAGGACTAATAAGCAGCAGGAAGTGGCAATCAGAGCAGGTGTGTGGGCCAAAGGCGGGAGCCCAATAATGAGCTCCGCCCAGGCAGGCAGGAGACAGCGAGGAGAAGAGAAACCAATAAGCATGACCTGCCAAATGCATCCATGATTCTGTTTGTTTGTTTTTGTTTTGTTTTTGGTTGTTTTAAAATGGTCTGTCTCATAGCATCACATTTATATGAGAGAAAATCGCATCCAAGACTAAGGTTAGGTTGAGCAATCTTGGTTTATTCAAAAAACAGTTAATTTGGTTACAGGACACGAACTCT
>NW_024583194.1:146190-147412 GCF_018398535.1 Haplochromis burtoni | reverse complement strand
GTACGATGGTCTTTCGTTCTACACGGGGCATTTCAAGGTCCTGTACCCATCCGTCGGTAAACTGTACCTGGGCTTGTTGCAGTGACCTGAAGTTACTAAACTTCATGCGTGTATGCACTCACTTCTTGGAGTGAAGCGTATAATTATAAATATGAGCGTGGTGAAAGTTGGGCAGCACGCTAACGTCTTTTGTCCACTCTGTGTGCTCGTAAGGGTCTAACCCTTTCACTCCTTTGATTTTGTCCTCATATCTTTTCTTTGACTTTTCATCAAGTCTGTCTTTGTACGGACTGGCATTGTTTTGTACATTCCTTTTTGGGGGGGGCAAAGAAAAACCAAGAAGGTATTGGAACCGGAGAATGAACGTTTTGCGGTGCTGCAAATTCTTGCATTTGATGCAGTACTTGGATTGTTTTGCCACGAGTTCCCGGCATGCAATGCGCGAAAGTCACGTGGTCTGTCAATCTCTATTGTCAAACCCAACTGAGTACGCCTTATTGTTGCTATGGTGTATGTTGTTAATGGTGAAATGGCATGGCAGGTGCACCTGTGACCTGTCACAATCACAGCACGGTATGGGAAAAAAAGAAAAAAAGAATGCTTGATGCTTGGACACTACTAGCATAATGGACAGGGTTTTTTTTGACGGGGCTCCCACACGAAAATAAAGCAGAGGTTGAAGCATTGCCAAATATGCTTCCAAACCAACTTTCTTCCAAGCCAAAGACCAGAACATATGATGATATCTTGCCTTTGGCTTCACCTGCACAACACTGATCCTGCCACAATTTGGGACACAACAGTATCCCACTGCTGTGTTATGTTTTTAAATCCATTTTGCACAGAGAGACATTTTTTTTGAAAAAAAAAACCTAAGTAAAATAATTACACCATAAAGATGGGTTGTTTTTCTGTTACTTAAAAGAGGTAGTGGTTTATTATATTGCAACCTGTAATTTACTGCAGTTTACTTTTATTTGTTTAATTGTTTACCCATGGGTTGGAGAAGCTTGCAGTGTGGATTTGAGTATATGCACCACATGCCAACCTGCTAAGCCTTAAGCAGGGGAGAAGTGGAGGGGGGGGGATTTTAATGCAATAATGTCTAGCAGAAGGGAGGCGAGCAGCATATAGTTGAGGAGTGAAAGGGAGAGAAAGAAGATCCGTGATATCAGCCCCAGGCTACCTGTCAGTCTGACTCAAGCTGCATGTGGCAGCTAAG
>NW_024583194.1:142140-146170 GCF_018398535.1 Haplochromis burtoni | reverse complement strand
GCTAGCAAAAAAAGTTTGGGAACCACTGCACTAAGACATGGGACAGATAAACAGACATGGAGATAAGACAGACTTCCACAGGGGACACATGAAGACAAGGGGGCTACAAAATTAAAACGGGAAGTAACAGAACATTTGACAGACTGCCATGGAACCAGAAACTTGAACTGAAGACAGAAAGGTTAAAAAACATGGAGACCAGACCCAGGAAAGACAAACTGAAACTAGGACCTGACGAGATGACAGCCAATTATATGTTGCACACACCTCTGCAACATATCATGGACCTCAAGGATGGGAGTGGATTTTTAAGAAGGGGGTATTGCCAGTTATTTAATTTGTAAGGCCCGGTGACCAATGCCCAAGTGGCTGAAAACAATATTATCAATACTATTGAGCCTTGATGCAGGAGGAACAGCACAAGCTCAGTCCAGGCTCTAGGATAGTGAGTTTTACGCTCTTAGGTTCTGACCAAAGGGGGCTCTGGGACTGGTACCCTAGGGATACTGTGGAAGGTGCTTTGGGAGTATCGGGTCCCAGGGCTGCTTCTGTGTGCCGTTAGTTCCCTGTACACTTAGTGCTGAGCATGCAAACATAGCTCTGACTCCAACCAGCTCAGGGTGGGTGCTGGGTTTTGCTAAAGCTGGACCTCCTGTTTGGGATTTTCATGGACGAGAGTGCTGAGTGTGAGGCAGCCAGAATGAGAGTCATCACTATTAAAGCTGAGGGCATAGTTCTATCCCAGAAAATGATGGCATGCCCTTTTCAGCTGAAGGAC
This sequence comes from Haplochromis burtoni, assembly GCF_018398535.1. Taxonomy (NCBI): domain Eukaryota; kingdom Metazoa; phylum Chordata; class Actinopteri; order Cichliformes; family Cichlidae; genus Haplochromis; species Haplochromis burtoni. The sequence goes on along the minus strand of NW_024583194.1, from coordinate 145,392 downwards.
GGCCGGTCCCGGGTGGAGTTCAACTGTCTAATGATCCTGGCAAAGAAAATGGACAGTGAGACTGATGGTCAGCTGGGTGGAGCTTCTGCAGGATACCTGATAAAGATGCCCGCTGAACACCTTCTCCCTGCTGTTGGAGACAGGGGGCCCGGTTAGCTCTGCTTTCCCTAGTTGCCATCACAACCCTGAAATGAACTTCTGAAAATAGAAAACAGAAGTAGAACATGCCTCGTGGCTGTAACTGTGAGCACACTAACATATACAGAAAAAAGACATATAGTTTAGCTAAGATATATACCGGTTATAGCATTAGGCCTGGAAACAAGCATTGTGAAAACTGCAGAATCAGCATTTTAATGCACATATAGTTGAAAGGGAACATGGTGAAAGGTTCGCTTTTCCACAGCAGCACCTTCACTACGTTCTCATTTTTCATCGTCTGCCTTCATGTCATGGACATTTTAAAAAAAGAAGGTGTGACCTTTACTTCACTGTGGAGCTAGCCTTAAGTACAGCTGACCCAGTTTTAACATTTTTCTTTCTTAAAAAAGAAATAAAGCAACCTCTTAAGATCCTCTCCCCCCTTTAGGTTAAAGAGAAGCAGGTGCCTGTACAGCAGCACCAGCTCAGCAGGAAACCATCCTTTCATTACATCAGTCAAAATCTCCATTGAGATTAATGCCAATGGGTCGAGGCACTTTATTCCTGAGGAGAAAAATGCAGTTGTCAGTCGACCTAATTGCACTCTCATGGTGCATGAGGGCCTGCTGAGTTATTGAGAGCTCTACCAGGAAAATCATGATCGACGAGCAGCAGGAGGGCCTGACATCATGGTTCGCACAGTGGCTGCTCCATGGGGGAGAAGGGAGAGGGACGAGAGAGGAAAACAGGGATGGAGGAGGAGTGCAGCATTAAAGAGATGGAATCCAGACGTCTGTGGAAAACAGATTAACTGATTTAAAATTTAAGTTTAGTTTTTTCTATCTGTGACGTGTGTTTTTAGCTGTTCAGCTGCAGGTGACCAGTCAGACGCTTTCATTTATTCTGCAACTTTAACTGTAACAGAAGAAGCCAACAACAAAAAAACAAAACAAAACAAGAAAGGTTTGAAATGAAACCTTTTTTTTTTCTTATTTGGCGTGCACTGCAGGGCTACCAGTATACCACAGTTAGTGCTCATCACAATATGTGTGCTACATTTTAATTGGTTTATTCCTGGTAACTCAATTATGACCACTGACATGTGGCTATTTGTTTCATAGGCAAATTGTACACATGAGAGAGTAATGATGCTGCGTTTCTAAGCAGGGAAAACTTACTGGATATGACAGCCTGCAGGGACTCGGCTGATTGTAAAGTGAGCATGACTAGTTTCTGGAACTTCACTGAGCAGATGAACATCGTTCTTCTAAAAGATATTCCTATATTTTGGGACGTGATGCTGGTGGTAGAGAGACATGTTGGGTTAAAAATACATTCACATAATTTTCATGCACAAATCTTTCAGTGTGATTGAGGACTTCCCTGTCCTGAGACTGTCCATCGCCATAGCAGCAAAAATGCCCCATCAGATCCAGCAGACTCCTTACTGCAGGAGATCAAAACCTTTATTTTCATTTGTCGTGTGTGTATGTGCTCACTTACTGGGTTCTTAATGCTAAGTTGAAAGTTTAAATAAATTATTAGAGCAGGACTCAATTTGTAGGCCTGGCATGAAAACCTGCTGTCTCGCCAGGTGAGCTGAGGCACAGGATAAGCTGTGGGTGAGCGTAAAGGTATCTCTGCACCCTGCGGTGCTACATGCTCACTGTTGTGGTTTCACTTTTCAGGATGGACAGTGAGATCCAGGGTTGAGGTACTCACTGAACAGTGCCTGTGCTGATATCTGTGTGAATTCATGTCGAGCAGGGATAAAGGCTGATGTACATTCATGCTACGTTTTGTGTGTTTGCTGGCTTCACAATGCTCAGTTTAGTTTTAAACAGTGACACTGACTGACAGGGACACACAGACTCCTTCAGACCGCATCTAAGATTGGGAAGAACTGTAACGCTCCATTAAAATATAGATTTTACACTGAATGTTTGGAATACAATATATATTTGTCACGGTTCTGGGTCCGTTGGACTTTGGATTTTGAGTTTATTATATTTCGGTTTAATTCTGCTTCATGGATTGTTTTCTTATTCTCGTAGTGATGATGATTATTATTTCTTGTTTCTGTTTATCCGTGCTTAAGGATTTGTTCTCATTTATATCTCACGTTTAGTTTAGTTCAGGTTCCATGCGTCATTCTCTGTCTCTCAGTGTAAAGTCTGCATGCTTGTTTAGTAATTCATGTTTCCTGTTTTATTGTGAAAGTCTTTGTCTTATGTTAGTGTGTGCAGCTTGGTTCCCCCCGTCTCGTTAACCCTGATCTCTCCCAGCTGTGTCTCCCTCCTGTTGCCCATTCGCTGATTACCACCCTGTGTATATTAGCCCTGTGTTTTCCTGTGCTCAGTGTCGCGTCGTACCCTCAGATTATGCCTGTGTGTTCCTGGTCTCCGGTTTCAGTGGTCACTTCACGTTTGGTTTTCATGTCAGCAATAAACCTAAGGTTCTGATTTACAATTCTGTGTTCGAGTCCTGCGCTTGGATCCTCCTCTCCGCCTGCCCGCACACAGAGCCCTGCCAATATTTTTCTGTATGGTTGAATTTCCTGCAAAAAGCCCATGTATGTCAGGATCCTCGGTCTGAGCGACCCAGGGACCCTAAGCAGTTATGGACTAGTATTATAATATATGTATTTTGGTATTGCTGTCCCTCATTCTCCCTGCTTGTAGATATGTGTGTAGGTGTGTGGGTGTGGCCCTGGCAGGTGATTGGCCACACCTGAAGTCCGTGACACAGCTGCAGCTGATCAGGCCTTGTCGGAGGAGCTACTTGAGAGTGTGGTGGAGCTCTCTCTGACGTGGGATCATTGCGTGACTTCACGAGAAGCGGGGAGACGAGAGTCTCCTTTCCCTCACATCCCCACAGTCTGCCAGCCAGACCGTGAAAATGTATGCTCACACCTGAGTTCTGCTTTTCTATCAGCAGCACATCAACAAACACCCAGGTCCACATTATTTAAAGGAAAGCCACACAAACACAAATTATGCACAAATATTAGAAGTTGTCCATCCATCTTCATCCGCTTTATCCGAGGCCGGGTCGCGGGGGCAGCAGCCTAAGCAAAGAGGCCCAGACCTCCCTCTCCCCAGCCACCTCCTC